>NW_015386454.1:860964-877395 GCF_001527695.2 Protobothrops mucrosquamatus | reverse complement strand
CAAAGCGTCCCGGTCCAGAAAAGGCCGCAACTGGTGGATCAGGCGAACCTGATAAAACGCCCCCCTGGTCACGGCCGACAAATGGTCATCCAGTGCCAGCCGCGAATCCAGGAGGACTCCCAAGTTGCGCGCCCTCTCCGAGGGGGCCAAAGTTTCGCCCCCTATAGTCAGCGATGGTGTCAGCTGACTATGCCGAGGCTTAAATAAGAATCTCGAAAACAGGACATATAACGACTTAATAAGATGACTTCTATAAATACAATTGAAACATAAGCTCATTAGAAAAGATGTTATATGTTGATGTTATTGTTATGTGAACAAATATTAGAAAAATGTTTATATTCAACTTTGTATGTATTGAAAGCATTAAGAATTATATTTGTTTAATGTAGACAAAATGAGAATATTACTGGAAGAACAGAGGATCAAGGAAATATATTATTAACCAACATATTGATCAATTATAGAAATTAATTACTATTGATTGTTTTTAAATATATGAACCCAGACAACACACTGTTCACTAAGCATTAAGGATTGTTATTGTGACTTCCAGTTCCTGATCATGGCGTACACGGTCGTGCGGAGACTCGTCTCTTCGCAGGCCGTTTTCCCTACGCCGGTAGACCCTTAATTGGGTCAAAAAGTCACCCTGGAGGGGCGACCATCGTCGAGGAGGCCCTTGTCGACTGCGGAAGGACGGCAACTCCTCCCGCGGCCCGAGCCAGCTCCTTAGGGCTGATGGAGAAAAGATCGGCCAGTAAAATGGCCGATCACCCAGCTGCACCAGCCGAAAGTCAGAAGAACAGCTAAGCACAAAGAACCACCGTGGAGAATCCGGGTGAGACCTTTCCTTCCCTCTCTTTGCCCTAACTACTTTCCTGTAAAAAGCTTTTGAACTACTTCCCTGTTTTAAGAGAGCACTGGAAATTAAAGAAATAAAAAGAGCACTGGAAATTAAAGAAATAAAACAGCTAATTTTTTATTGACTATTTAATTTTTTGGATACTTAGGGATCCTGAAAAAATTTCTATCATTGAACATTATTATTATTCTACTTATTATGTTGGAGATATCTGTTCTTTTTTTTTCTCCATTTTTCTAATGAGATAAACTTTTATTAATCTGGAAAAAAGATTTTACAGTCTACTGAGGACATCTTGTGGTGAAAATTGTTACTGCAACTGCATTTCCTTTTGCTGGTTGAAGATGGATTTGACCTTCAAATGATAATAAAAGGAAAAAGATAAACGACTTGAAACAGCTGGGTGATGAATTTGTCTATTAGAAATTGGAGGTGGATATTTGTTGACTTTTACTAAATATAGCCTCCATTAAAAGATTAAAAGATTTTTTCACCACTGAAATGGAGGAATCTTACCCACAGCTTGATTATGAACTTATATTGGAAAAAATCTTGGAAGCTACGGAGTATATGAAATCTTGGAGAAAAATTAAAGATGACATTTCAGAATCACAAATTGATTCTCAAATTTTAATGGATCAAGCTATAGGCCAAGGAACAATAGAGAAGGAACAGAGTAACCCCAAAGAGGCCTCTACCCAACAACATGTACAACTCAACTATGAACTTATACCGGGAGAAATTGTGGAAACTACTGAGCAAATCAACTTTATACAACCTCATATACAATTTATGGAGGATTTTGATGATCAAAGAATAACTTTAATTGAGATACCTGAAATGTCAAAAATAACAGAGATTGACATCCAGACACAAGTTACTGAAAATTGTGATAACGTGGACAATCAACTAATAATTACAACATGGAATAAAACTGATTACACCATTCAGATGACACTGGAAGAAAGGGAAGAGAACTTTGACCAGTCTGAAGTGTCGAGAAATACCTTTATTCAAATATTGAGGTTCGATGATGCAGAAGCTTTACTATGGAAACCGGTTTGGCACAGAAAGAAAGTTAGAGTTAGATTTAAAAATGTGATTTAAAATTTCATTTAATGGGTTAAAAAGTCTTTAGAGATTTTGACTGATTTAATAACTAACGGAGCACATGAATTCTGTAAGAGGATATCCTTTGTAATAATATTTTGTTTTAGATATAATTATTTGGAGGGGTAAACTTTATCTAATGGGTTTAAAAGATTTTTTATAGATATAGATTGATAGAATATATATTCAATAGATAGAAATGTATCTTTTGGATTGATATTTTTATTTTAAGTAAGACAATTATTTTGTAATAGGAGAATAAGAGGGATTTGTGATTAGAGAAGAAATGGTATTAATAAATGATTTATTAGATTAAGAAATAGATTATATATGGAAAATATAAGAATGTTATTGCTGGAATAATATATTCATTTTAGATATAATTATTATGTTAGGGAAAAGGGAAATGAGGGATACCCAAAGTGTTAATAATATGTTTATTCAAGGCTAATTGGAATATGGTAATTGTAAATTAGTAAGGCTTAAAAACAGGATTTGGGATTTTTATAACTGAAATGTGATTGATGACTGATTTGATTGATTGAACTCTATTTAGAAATGTATTAATTTGAATATGCAATATTATATGAGGGAAATAGAGAGGGAACTTTTAATGAATTAACCTGAGTTATATACTTATGATTTTGCTTTTGGATGATTGATGTCCCCATCACCACGTTGTTTCCTAAGCACCTTGATGTAAAAATTAAAAAACCAATAAAATTTGTTTAAGAAAGGATTGTTATTGTAAAAAAATAATAAAATATATTAAAAAAGATGTGTATACTGTATATTCATGTTTTCTACATAAAATGAACAAAATTGAGATATTACAAACACTGGATTATGCTTAAATTTATATATAGACACAGACAGAACACACAAATGCTGCTAAGTTTCTAAAATGAGATTAGCAGGGACATTAAGATTTTTTTATATTCTGATTCAAACAACTATAAGGACAATTTTATATCAGCATAAGCACAATTATTATTAACAATTTCAGAGTTCTACCAAAATTTTTATGAGCCATGTAATCAGCAAGCAGACCAACTGAATAAAGTAAATGTGAATCATTTCTCTAAATACCCCCAAAACATGCATTTTATCTACATTTGCTAACAGCACAGTACTACAAACTGTCATAAAGTTTAACTCAAATAGACCAAGATAAGAACTGGTATAGTCCACTCTGATGTAAAGACCAGCTTCAGAAAATACCTTTCCAGTCGACAAGAGATGCTGACTTCTTGCTTTGATCCTGATCTTCTTGTGGTGTCCTATCTACTTGAATGCCAGAGTCTTCTCTGCTCAAAGGTTCAGTATCCTCTTCATCACTTACATCTGACCAGTCCTATAAAATATTAAAGCACAAAATATACTTCACTCTAAGATAATGGCACAGTGGAAACTTAAATGGATTTTTGTAATTAATTAGGCATTAAAATGTTAAAAATATTACAGTATAATATAGCATCTAAAACATGTAAATATTCAATAATTATCTCATTTCATAAACAATGCACTATGAATTCCAGTTTGACATCACCATAAACAGAAGTAATAGAGTGGAGCAATTCTACAATTCTCTAAGACAAAGTGGGAATTTTAAGGTAAAGATTTGCTGGCAGAAAATCATCAATAATTACACTGTTTCTATTATGGGAGAGGGAGAGGGAGAGAGACAATCCCCCCCCTACATCGGCCTTAGGAAAAAAATATAATACGAGGTTGAAACTAAATTACTAAAACCAACCATGTAATCATGATATAATATAGATAAAGGAATGTACTGAGAAAATAGAAAATGCATTTCTACATGGGAACATACACCTGAGAAATTTATCTTGACTAAATGCTAAATGTTATTTATTTATTCAGTACAAATTATAATTCTCTATTACTTACTGGTGATTCTAGATCAGGAACAAAGTCCAGGTCTTCATCTTCCATTAAATATTTTCTCCAATCAAATTCCTCTTTTTCTATGGAAAATGCACAATAATATTTATATACTCAGCTATTTCTTCAATGATCTTGATATATATCATCTGAGGAAAAGGTATAATTGTTTATTAATTAGTTTTATATCGTATTTTTTTTCCAGAAAACCAAACAAATATGTGTTGCACCATGCTGCCATGCTATGAGATTTTGAAAAGCTAAGTACTGAGACAGTCTCAGCATAATCTCATACTACTATATAAGTTTGTAATGTCAGAAACTGCGTATAACGTAATATCATGTCATGTAAAGTCGTGTAATAATGTAATAGTCAGTTACAGTGGTAATGAGTGCAGTGTTTGAAAAAAATAAAAGGCCAGGTTAGAGACATACAGTGAGGGAAAAAATTACTTGATCCCCTGCTGATTTTGTACGTTTGCCCACTGACAAAGAAATGATCAGTCTATAATTTTAATGGTAGGTTTATTTTAACAGTGAGAGACAGAATAAAAACAAATCCAGAAAAACGCATTTCAAAAAGTTATAAATTGATTTGCTTTCAACTTTGGAAATGAGCGAGTTCCAGCCCAACTGCCAGAGCCCATGCTGCTTCACCCACCCCCCAACCAGCTGTGATACTGAGCCCTGTATCCCAGCCAAGCCCGTTGCCACAGCCTCAGGATGCCAGTCCCGGAGCCCAGTCAAGAAAAGTCCGGAGAGTGATTCAGCCACATCCCCAGGATCAGCAAGCCGCCCAAGCCCAGCAGCAGGCACAGGTGGCCCTGCTGAGATTCGAGCCGCCTCCCATCAAGCCCACTTTTGATGGGAATCCTGAGAAGTTGACCTTCTTCCTAAACCAGGTATGGGCTCATTTGGATCGTTACATTTATGCCTACCTAGATGGGGCTATGATGGTGAATGCGGTAGCGGCAAACATAGAGGGGGAAGCGGCCGACTGGGTGACCAACCTCTATGATGAGGGGGCTCCTGAATTGCACATTTATCTATTCATGGAGCAACTGAGGGGTAAGTTTGAAGATGAATCCCGAATCCTGATGGCCGAGAAAGAAATCCACCGCCTGAGGCAAAGTGGTCTCCCGCAAAGGAGTACGTCTGTGAATTCAAAAGAGTTGCTAACCGATTGGGGCACTGGCCTGAATGGTCAATTACTTCAAACATAGGCTAGATCGCGACTTGCTTCAAGCCTACATCATTCGAGGTTTTCCTAATCTATTATGTGTGTTACCGTATGTCAATGGCGCTAGACATCGAATTGGACCACCTCAAAAAGTCAAGCACCACCAAAACCAAGCCGCCACGCGTCCAAGAGAAACGCCTCTATGGCTGACGTCCCCAAGCCTCTGCAGCCACCAGCATCTCCCAAGTGCCAGCCAAGGCTCCCATCAAGTGCTACCGGTGCGGTCAGATGGGTCATTGTGCTGTGGAGTGCCCCGCTCCTCACCCTCAATCCAGAAGCGTGCCAATTGCTGTCACGAAACCACGAAGAGCTCCCAGAGAGGGAAGAGAAAAAACCAACTGGGCATGTCAAGGCCCGGGCGTCGAAGCCTCCCCTCCTGTCGAGCTCGAAGCCAAGCCCCAAGCCGAGCTGCAGCAGATGCCGGCACCGTACGACAGTGATGAGGAAGGGAAGGAGGACCCTATGGTGAATCGGCCCATTCCCTTTTGCCATTCCCGCCAGACTGATAGTGCCCAAGACAGGGGCTCACATGAATCTGATAGATTCAGGTTGCTCTCAGCATTTAATTAATTTACCCACTTTACTGAAACTGGGCATCTGAGCCAAGTTATTGCCTCATCCCATGGGGTTTGAGCAGGCCGACGGGTCCCTCATTGGAGGTGCCCCTGCCACGCACCTAACCAAACCTGTACATTTAGAAATCGGTTGGCATTGGGAAATCATCCGTTTTGTGGTGGTTCTGAAGATGAGTGAAGCAGTAATTTTGGGGCTAGCGTGGCTTGACAAATGGCGTCCTCACATCTGGTGGGAGGAGGGAATATGCAAATTAAGACTGGGGACAGGACCCTTCCCACCTGATACTGATGACAAAACAAAGACACTGGCCATTTGCAAAACTCATGGGGAGTCCCTTGAAATCCTACAAACTGTAGCCGAAAAACTGCCAGGGATTCAGCTTGTCCTTACTGAGTACCGAGATTTGGCAGAAGCCTTTAGTGAGAAGGAATGTGACATCCTCCCCCGACACCGGGCTACGGACTGTGCTATTGAAATTCTGCCTGGTGTCAAGCTCTCCAAACTAAGCATATACTCTGTGACACCCAAAGAGATGAAAGAACTAAGAGAGTACGTTGATAAAAACTTAACTAGGGGTTTCATTCAGTCAGCCAAATCACCCATGGCCGCTCCTCTGCTTTTCAAGGAAAAGAAATATGGCTCTCATAGATTATGTGTCGATTTCAGGTCTCTCAACACTGCCAGTATGGAAAATACTTCCCTTCCCCTGATGAAGGACATGTTAGTCCACCTGGCTAAAGGAAAATTTTTCAGCAAGCTGGATTTAAGACAAGCTTATTATCGGATCCGGATTAGGGAGGGGGATGAATGGAAAACAGCCTTTAATTGCCCTTTGGGGAGTTTCCAATTTAAAGTGATGCCTTTTGGACTGCAAGGGGCCCCTGCTGTATTTATGCAATTGATAAATTTATACAAGGGGGTTTTGGTTTATCTTGATCACATCTTTATCTACACTGAAACCATGGATGAACACATCAAATTGGTCCTTGAAACTGTTGAAAGCCAAACTGTATGCAAAACTGTCAAAGTGTGAATTTCACCAGACACGCTTTGACTATCTGGGCTATAGGATTTCGAATGAGGGGATAGAAATGGATCCTGCCAGGGTTTGGCATCTGACGAGACGGGTGGAAGAAGCTGGCACTCCGGCTTCTCAGCCCGATTTCGTTCTGCCTGGTGACCCTAAAGGGTTGTAAAGTTGCCCTGGAAGTGCAACAAAGGAGGAAGGATACTTCAGGAGCCCAGACCAGATGGCGGTCGGTCTAAGTGGACTGAAGAAACCCTCTGAAAGGATGGAGGAAAGGCTGCTGAGTGAGCCCAGGCAGCCCAATCATGGCCAGCCGGAAGGAAAGCGAGGAGCCGCAGTGCTCCGCCAAACAGCTGATTGTCAACAGCGTGCTGAAACTAGGTGAGCCAGTGTTTTTTCCTTTTCCTTTTGGACTAAAAACGTTAAGCCCCTGACAGGGAAGAGCTAAAAAGTAAAGACCCCAGAAGGATTAAAATCTAAAGGCAGCGAGCAATTACAAAAGGGAAAGATTTTTAAGGAATACAAAAAAACTTCTAAAAATTGAACTCAGATTGATTCAAAGAAGGACTACTTAATCTACAAGAGGTGGAAAAATTGTTTAGATATAATCTCAAGGGCAAATAATGTATAAAGAACCTTAAAAGAAAAACTTTGTAAAAATCTTTTAAAATCAGATATTGAAAGTGTATGAGGACATCTAGTGGTGAAAGAAGAAATTACAGTACTATTAAACAATAAAAGACTCTGAAAGTATTTGACCTTGAGACAACACTTGGTGTAAACAAAGTGCCTTTGTGTGAATCTACAATGGAAAAGACTTCTCATAACTATATTTGTTGACTCTGGATATAACTAAAACAGGAGCTATTTGGAGAAAGCCAACACTTTGCATCTGAGACCCAACTGGAGGAGTTTTTGGTTGGATTTTAGCCTAAGATAGTTGGCTTTTTTTCTTTTTTTCTTTTTGCCTGCTCTATTTTGTTTTTTCTCCTTGAGATACTGGATTTAGCCTAAAGTAGTTGGCTCTTTTTACACTTTGGATTTTACCTTAAGACTGTTGCCTGAAAAATGAGTACATCAAACATCACCAGACTTATGAAGATGACTTCCTCTGCACCCTCTGTTGGAACACCTAGCCCAACAACCCAGGGATCTATTGAAACAATGTTGCAGCGTGAGAAAATAAGCACTGCCCAAAATGAAATGCAGACTACACTAAAATTGATTCAAGAGTCAATGCAAAAAAATGATGAAGAGACAAAAAGCAACTTTGAAAAATTAAGCGAAACTTTTTGGGATATAAAGGCATAATTTGAAGTTCACCATCAAATGATTGTCAAAAATGAACAAAGAATTCAGAAAATGGAAAATAAATCAGATGATATTGATAAAAAATGGAAATACTGTTGCAAGAAAATGAAAAATTAGAACAAGCAAACCAAGATCTAGAAGAAGTGGTGGCGATCTTAGAAATGGAGAAGGTGGAACACTATTTGAGATTTCAAAATATCCCTGAAGATAGAGAAGAAAATATAGCAGTTGTGATCATTGAGTTTCTGGCAGAGGCTTTGAAAGCAGACAGAGCAGAGATGCAAATGGAGATAGATGAAATATTCTGAATGAATTCAAGCTACACAAGAAAATGTAACTACCTAGAGAAGTACATATGAGATTCATAAAGAAAACAACAAGAGATGAAGTATTGAGAGATGAGCCATTACAATACAAAAATAAAGAAATTGTGATCTTAAAGCAAATACCTAAGAGAGTAAGAGATACTCGAAGACAGTATCATTTTTTAACTACAAAGCTGATTGCAAAAGGCATAAATTTTAGATGGCTAATGCCAGAAGGGATTTTAATTAACTGGAATAATACAAGATACCGACTGGATTCAATTTGGAAAGCAGAAGATTTTGATGAAAGAAACCGAGCAGTCTTAGATGAAGGAGTGCAACATCGGCAAGAGGAGAGAAAGGAACAGAAACAAATGGAAGAGACAACTGAAGAAGTAACTGCACAAACAGGAGAACAGAAAGAGAAATCTGAGCAAGAGAGTGAAGGAACTGCCAGAGAACAGAGGACCACGATATCAACTAGACATAAATATAAATAACTGAAATGGAGAAAGAAAACGGATTTTTTTCAGTGAATATAAATGGACTAAACTCCCCATAAAAAAGAAACAAAATTTTCAGGAAAGTACAGAAATTAAATATAGATATAATTTGTTTGCAAGAGACACATATAAAAAAACAACATTATAAACTGTTGGAATACCCCAAAATTGGGAAACTTTATTATGCATCAGCGCATCAGAAAAAAAGAGGTGTTGCTGTATGTATTAAAGAGACAGTAGATTCTGAAATGGTTTACTCAGATGAAGAAGGAAGAATTGTGATGGTAGAAATATATTTACACCAAAACCAAACATTGTTAGTAGTAATTTATGCACCAAATAATAACCAGGAATAATTCTACCAAAGTCTCCATAGAAAAATAATAAAAATGGAGTACCAGAATATTTGTTTATTAGGAGACTTTAATGCGATAGTAGATGGGACAATTGACTATAAAAGCAGTAAAACAGGGGAAACTGGAAGAAGAAGACTACCTAACACATTTTTTAATATGATAGAAGAAATTGGAGTACAAGATGTTTGGAGGGAAATTAATCCAGAAAAACTACAATATACATTTTACTCAAATAGTCAAAAATCCTGGTCAAGAATTGATATGATTTGGATGACGTCTGAATTGAGGATGAATACACAGGAAATTGAGATAGAACCAGGTACATGGGCAAACCATAACCCTTAAAAGTGACATGGAGAGGAATACAAAAAAGACTAAAATGGACTTTGAATCAATCTATATTAAAAGAGAATTTATAGAATTAGCAAAAAAGAAATGGAGTTTATCTTTAGAGAAAACAAAAAAGAAGATACAACATTACAAAATGTATGGGACACAGCTAAAGCATATTTTAGAGGTATAGCTATAACATATATGGCAAAGAAAAACAAACAGAAAAGACAGCAATATGTACTATTAAAAGAAAATTTGGAAAGTTAGAATCAGAACTGCAAAAAACCCCACAGAAAAAGACTTTGAAAAGAGAAATGGAAACAATAAAACACAAACTAAATATGTTGGATTCAGAAAAATTGGCACAGCAGATAAAAAGAGCAAAACAATTTTTTTTGAAAATGCAAATAAATCAGGAAGATGGTTAGCTTATAAACTTAAAAAACAGAAGAAGAAAATGATACACAATTTAGTAAATGAAAAAGGCTGTCTACAATTTAAAAATGAAGAAATAAAAAAGATAATTAAGGAATATTACAAGAAATTGTATGATACAGAAGAAACTCCAAGAGAGAGAATGATCCAATATCTAGAAGAAAATAATCTTCCCAAAATACCAGAAACATTTAAGACTATGTTAGAGGAAAAAATCACAATGATAGAAATAACAGAGGCCATAAGGCGGCAAAAAAACGAAAAAACCACCGGGGCCAGATGGACTACCAGCAGATTTATATAAAACCCTACAAGATATACTAAGTGAACCGTTGAAAGACGTTTGTAATGAAATTTTGTTGGAGGCTAAACTCCCAACCACATGGATGGAAGCAAATATTACCTTAATACCAAAAGATGATTCAGATTTCACACAGATAAAAAATTATAGACTGATATTGTTACTGAATGTGGATTATAAAATTTTTACTTCAATAATGGCAGAGAGACTGAAAAGATACTTAATTGAATTTATACATCCAGACCAAAATGTTTTTTTACCAAAGAGATAAATTAAAAACAACTTAAGAGTGATAATGGACGTATTAGAATATTATGAACTACATCCACGGAAGCAACTGGCACTAATATTCCTAGATGCCCAAAAGGCATTTGATAATGTTTCCTGGCAGTTTATGACTCAGCAATTACAAATAATGGATTTTGGACAGAACTTTATAAATATGATAAAAATAATATACAATAAACAAACAGCGAAAGTGATCGTGAATGGAGATTATATAGAGAACTTTGAGATAAGAAAAGGTACAAGGCAAGGATGTCCACTATCTCCATTGTTATTCATTTTCACTCTGGAAGTTTTAAATAGAAATATTAGACAAGATACAGAAATTAAATAAAAGGCAAAATATATAAATTACAAGCATTTGCTGATGATTTGATATTTATCATAGAAGAACCTTTGGAGACGATTCCCAAATTACTGGGAAAGGTAAAACAATATGGAGAAATGGCAGGACTGAAAATAAACAGAGAAAAAACCAAAGTAATAGCTAAAAACCTTACAGATAAACAAAAAAATGTCAGAAAAAACAGAACTACAGATAGTTAAAAAGATTAAATATTTGGGTATACATTTAACAGCAAGATGTTCAATGATAAAAGAAGATAATTACATAAAATTATTGAATCAAATAAAACTGGATTTGGAAAAATGGAAAAACTTGCAATTGTCAATACTAGAAAGAATTGCTACAGTGAAAATGAATGTATTGCAGAAAATCTTATTTCTATTTCAAACAATACCCATAAAACTTGAGCATTTTTTTTCAAGACTTAAATTCACTAATTTTGAAATTTGTTTGGCAAGGAAAGAAAGCTAGAATTAAGATGAAAATGTTACAAGACACCAAAGAAAATGGAGGATTTGGTTTATTGGAGTGGGTTTTGTACTACCAAGCATCCGTGTTAACATGGGTATAAGAATGGATAACTCTCAGAAATAAAAGGTTGCTATATCTGGAGGGGCATGATTTCCAATAGAGGTGGCATGCCTTTTTATGGTATGGGAAAAATAAAATTCATAAATATTTCCAAAACCATTATATAAGAAACGCATTATTAATAATATGGGAAAAAATAAAAAGTAAAATATACTTGAAAATTCCAAGCTGGTTGTCAACTATGGAAGCATTTGTACACCCAAATTTGGTGGACTTTGAAAAGATCTGGACATATGGAGATATTCTAAACTGTGAAGGGAATTTAAAATCTAAACAAGAAATGGAAAACCAGGGCATCAACTTGTCATGGTGGAAATGGAAAGTGAACAAGTTAAAGAAACAATAAGATGGGCGAAAATTTTTGGATATAATATAGAATTAGAAAAATGGCAAAATTTATGGCAAAGAAATTATAAACTGACAATATCAACCTTGTATAAAGAAAATTTATATAAAATGTTTTATAGATGGCACCTGCCACCTGCAAGATTAGCAAAAATGTTTAAAATATGTCAGATAGATGTTGGAAATGTAAACATAAGTGAGCACGTACTATCATGTTTGGTGGACATGTGATAAAGTACAGAATTATTGGAAAAAGATACATACTTGGTTGGAAAAGATGTTGGGAGAACATGTAGATTTTAAACCTGAACTTTTTTTATTAGGTATAATGCCAGAAAAAACTAACAAACAAAGCCTATATTTGATTTTGCACGTTACAACAGCGGCAAGAATTATATTTGCGCAATATTGGAAGAATGAAGGAATACCATCAGATGAAGAAATAATTAAAAAAATACTAGAATGCACAGAGATGGACAGATTGACTATGAGACTGAAAGAAAAAGAAGAAACAGAATATTATCAAACTTGGGACTTATTTTATCGATGGCTAGAGGAAAGAATAAAGGATTAGAAATTAAATATGTATTAGCGAATTTAAACTCAGACAGCACGTTGATTGAAAAATTATTATTGTATGTATGGAAAAAATAATAAAATCTTATATATAAAAAAAGAAATGGACCCTGCCAAACTCAAAGCAGTTCTAGAATAGCAACCCCCATGCACCCGCAAACAGCTTCAAAGTTTTCTGGGGTTTACCAACTTTTATCACCAATTTATTCCCTCTTTTGCAGAGCTAGCCATGCCAATCAACAATTTACTCAAAACAGGCAAAGAGGGGGAAACCCCCCCGATCTTGTCAGCCACTGCAATGGTCATTAGAGTGCCAGGCAGCATTCAAAAAAATAAAGAGACTCTTTGCAGCTGAACCAATCCCTAAATACCCTGACCCCGGGCAACAATTCATCATTCAAGCTGATGCAAGTGACATGGCCGTGGGTGCTGTTCTTTTACAAAAAAATCACAGAGGAGTCACAACCTTGCACTTACACTTTCTGGAAATTAACTGAGACCGAAAGGAGGTGGGCAGTTTGGGAGAAAGAGGCTTTTGCAGTTCATTGGGCTTTGCTGACATGGCATCATTTCTAGGAGGGGGGGGGAAAATACCTTTTGTGGTATGGACTGATCACAAGAATTTGGAGGCTCTCAAGACCCCCCGCAAATTATCCCCCAAGCAAGTTCAATGGGCTCAATACTTCAACCGTTTCAATTTCACTTTAAAATATTTTCCTGGAGGCAAGAACTTTTTGGCTGATGCCTTGTCTAGAATTCTAGAGAGCCACCGAGAGGAAGTAATTAATTCCATTATTCCTCTGCCACAATTCGCTTCCCAAATAACAACCAAATCGCACACACAGAGACTCCCTGCTGGTCCTGATGATCGATCGCTAAAGGAATTGAAGGAGAAGTTAGAGACGGATGCCTGGTTTAAAGATAGCATATCTATATTGACTTTTAGGGGGGGGATTAGTTTGGAAAGGTTCTAAGTTATACCTCCCAGAAGGTCTCAGACTCCAGGTGTTGCAACGGAGTCATGACGCTAAGCAAGCGTGTCATTTTGGATTTTTAAAAACATTGCATCTAGTGCGCAGGCAGTTGTGGTGGCTGAGAATGAAAAAGGACATTGAGAGTTATGGTTGTGCCACTTGTGCTACCATGAAGAAGCATCCTGGAAAACCACCAGGTTTATTGCAGCAAGTGGCTGACCCCTAAGAGCAAGGGAAACACTGTGATATAGACTGTGGTTGATCTATTTTCCAAACAGGCGCATTTCATCGCTTGCTCAGGACTTCCCTCTGCCCAGAAGCTAACCAAACTGGTTTTGAAGCACATATACCGACTCCATGGTGACCCAAAGAGGAAGGAGGAGTGCCTCTTGTGGACATCTGCCCGCCAGGTTTTCAGGCATTCCACCAGCCGAGGACCCGGGGTAGGGGCGGGGGGGTAGCGGTCATCATAAGGGAGAGCCTCTGTCCTAGGGAGACCACTGTGCCTCAGATAGACGGTGTGGAGTCCCTCCTTGTGAAATGGGGGCAAGGGGTTCAAGTGGGCTTGCTGNCTGAACATTTCGTTACCACACAGAGTTTAGGGGATGTCAAATCCTAAACTATGCTGAAGTTACCTAGCGTGGTAACGAAACATTAAGAAACCAGCCCACAAACTTGGAGAATGAACCTTCACACTCATCCTATACGTGAGCTACAGATATTCACTACTATTGCAGATGAAAGATTTGTCGTGATTCGTAATGCAATTATATAACATACAGTTCATATTTGTATCTAATGCTAGAACAAAACACAAAAGGACAGTGTTTACTTTCCATCATTAGAAAGTTTCTTCATAATAATTTTATTATGGAGGGGGGAAGCTCCAAATTGGGAAAACTGATGTCAAAACCTGCCATCCACATAGGTCATTGGCTGAAAAGGTCTGTCTCAGTCAATGGTGGAGGAATCTTTAGAAAGAGGTTATCACAATCAATAAAGGAATAAGGTAAATCATGGTAAGACTTCAACCCAGGACAGGTGCTGAAGTCCATGCTTCTATACAGAAACATTTGCAGACATTAATTGTAAAAATCTATAAAAGAAAATATTTCATTTTTATTTTGTTTTCGACCTAGAATATAGGTAATACATAAAGACTTTCTAAATGTGTTAGAGTGCATGGCTGACAAACAGAACTAGTTGCTATCATACCCCATTCATTCAAGTGTTGGGATCATCAGCTGTGATTTTCCTTGCTCATCAAATTAGGGAGTTTTTTCTACTACAGTTAGAGTACAATATTCCAGATCCCTCCTAGGCTTTGTTATTACCACCATTGAAATTGCCTGACAGGTTATTGCCACAAGGTTGAAAGCACCTCAGGGTGGCTGTCTGCCACTTTATCCTGTGGTCCTTCTTTCAGCCTGCAGCTTGTTAATTGAGCTAAAAGATATGGAGTGGGGGCACAGGGTGAAGTAGGACAGAGCAATGGTTAAAATGCAGTATTGCAGGCTAATTCGGCTGACTGCCAGGAGTTCATTCCTCACTGGCTCAGCCTTCCATCCTTCCGAAGTTAGTAAAATGAGGACCCTGATTGTTGGCGGCAATATGCTGACTCTGTAAACCACTTAGAGAGTGCATTAAACACTGTGGAGTGGTATATAAGTCTAAGTGCTACTGCTACTGCTATTACACAGGGAAATGTCTGGCATTTCCTACTTTAGTGCCTTTTAATATGAGAATATCTTTAACATAGAAATATGGCTAAGCTTGACTGCAAACCTTGATTTAGTGAATGTTAATGCATCAGAATTTGCATGGAATAGACCATTTTCCTGTACTGATTAATATCATTGTGTGATGATTTCATTATATATATGATGTTAATTTATGCAACTGATATGTGTATTATTTGTTTTCTTATATCATTAGACAAATTATGCAAATCAGAAGTGACACTCTCCAATTTATTAGATGTACATGAATACATCTCTCTCAATTAGTTCATTAAAACAAGATTTCACTATACACTATACAGGTTTTCTGATGGAGCCTGGATATTAAGAATCATAGAAAGGCTATACCCCATTTTCCCAGGAAGAATACTATGGCTAGAGGAAGACTAACCAGGGTTCAGGGGAGGCCTTACTCTTAGTCATTCTGAAAAGCAGGAAACTGCAAAAATACATGGAATTGTATTAGCCCTTTAATCAGATATCTAAACATAACTGAATTATAATACATGCATGAAAAACAGAATGTTTTGTGGGGAGGGGCAAGCCAGCTATAAAAAATCATTTGTTTAAACAATAAACAAAACTGCATTTTTCATTCTATATTCAAAATGCCAAATTAATTCAAACATTCATATTTCTGTAATACTTTTAAATGAGTTTTAATGTGCATGAATTCTGAACTTCTGTTTCTGATTCTGTTTCTCATATTTAAAAATATTAATACAGATTAGTGTGACACCAACAGGCATATGTGGGAAATGCATACTTAACTGACATAAGCTTTGCCTTTGAGATGCAAGATCTGGGCTGTTTACAAATAAGCCTCTTATTTATTATGTGGTCACCTGCTTCATCCATAAGAGTTTAGGGAGGGAAAGCTCAGAGGATATCATTCAACTATGCACTGCAGAATTTATTCATGTTTCTTGTATGGCATTTTACCTTTCAAATGCTTTAAAAAAGATTTTGATCAACATTCTGAATATGGCAATATGTGTTCGGTCCGATTCGGTCCGAACCGAATCGGACCGAACACAGGCAAGGACACACCTTAGATCCTACCTAGTGGCGATGAGGGAGTCTAGGACTAACTACTATGCCTCACTCATTGTGTCATCAGACAATCGCCCGGCCGCCCTCTTCAGGGTGACCCGCTCTCTCCTTCAATTGAGGGGGGGGACCCCCTGGAGGGGAGGGCCGAAGATTTTGCGCAGTATCTGCATGACAAAGTCGCTCGGATCCGGGAAGGCTTGGACTCTGACTGGTTGGTCCAGGGGGAGGAGACGGGAGCAGGTCTTGAGACGGTTGTAT
>NW_015386454.1:850789-859095 GCF_001527695.2 Protobothrops mucrosquamatus | reverse complement strand
TGGAACGAACTACCCCCCGAGATCCGGACGATTCCGGACCTCCTACCTTTTCGCCGCGCCCTCAAGACATGGCTTTTTCAACAAGCGGGTCTGGCCTAGGGAGAATTTTTAAATAGGGACAATTTTAATTTAAATTTTAATTAATTATACAGCGAAAAAAATATTTGGTTTTTAACAGGTTTTTATGGGGGGATGATGTCTTATGTGTTTTTAATATGCTGTAAGCCGCCCTGAGTCCTATAGGGAGAAGGGCGGCATATAAATCCATGTTAAAATTTAAAAAAATTAAAAATTATTTCTGATAGAGGAGTCCAGTTTATTGCAAAGTTCTGGAGGGAGTTTGTTAAACTGATTGGGTCCTCCCAGGGGCTTTCATCTGCTTTTCATCCGAATATTAATGGAGCTGCTGAGAAAGCTAACACAATGGTGGAACAGTATCCCAGATGTTATGTAAATTACCAGCAGTCTAATTGGGCTGACCTTTTACCTTTTGCAGAGGTAGCCTACAATAATATTGTGCACAGTAGCACTAGTCTCATCCCATTCAAAATAGTGACGGGTCGAGATTTTGTGCCCATGCCTGAATTTCCACAGGAGCCTCCTACTTCCCAGACTTTGGACCAATGGGTGACATTGCAGTCTTTTGAAACCTGTGTCAGAATCCACTTTAAGACCTATTCCAAAAGAGCCGCCTGGTCAAGTGGTGGTAGAGGGAGAGACGCATTATGAAATAAAACGTATTCTTGATTCTAGGCTGTACAAGGGAAAGTTACAATACCTTGTCCAGTGGAAAGGCTACCACCTTTCAGAGGCTACATGGGTGAAATGTACAAATGTGAAGGCAGATTGATAAAAAAGTTTTATGATAAATACCCTCACAAGACTCGAGGGGATACCTAACCTGATTTTTGTTTCCCTTGCAGGAGACTCTTTCTTTCTGAAGAGGAGCCAACTGTCAACTTTGAAAATGAGCATGGATGCAGCCATTTTCCCTACTCATTTTCGGTTGACACATAGCACGGAGGGAGGGGGTTTACCAGGTGCTTTGCTAGACTAAAAAGATTTTCTCCCGTGGGAACCAAGGTCATCGGCTGCTCCCGGGACTGCAGGCTGGGCGTTTTGTGAAAAGTCCGCCAAGAAGATGTATTGAGGAACGTAGTAGCTTGCATAGCTTTAGTGGTGGGATTTCTTAACTTTGTATTGGGGATTGTTACATGTCTATTCAGACTTGGTTTCACTTTTGACGTGCCGATACTTTGTATCAATAAACATGTTCTTTGAGGAACTTGCAAGCCTCAGAGTTCTGCTTTATTTGTCTGTCTGTTGGAACCATGACATTTGCATTTTAAAGAGTGAAATAAATATTTGATCCCCTATCAATCAGCAAGATTTCTGGCTCCCAGGTGTCTTTTATACAGGTAACGAGCTGATATTAGGAGCACTCTCTTAAAGGGAGTGCTCCTAATCTCAGCTTCTTACCTGTATAAAAGATACCTGTCCACAGAAGCAATTAATCAATCAGATTCCAAACAGTTGGTACAATTATTCGCAAATGGAAGCAATACAAAATACCTGTCAATCTCCCTCGATCTGGGGCTCCATGCAAAATCTCACCTTGTGGAGTTTCAATGATCATGAGAATGGTGAGGAATCAGCCCAGAATTACATGGGAGGATCTTGTCAATGATCTCAAGGCAGCTGGGACCATAGTCACCAAGAAAACAATTGGTAACATACTACGCCAGTGATGGCGAACCTTTTAGAGACCGAGTGCCCAAACTGCAACCCAAAACCCATTTATGCATCGTCGGGTGCCGGGTGGGGGTGGCCCATTGGGCGGGCGTGGCTGCGGTGGTAACAGCAGACTGGGTGGGACTAAAAAGTTCAATCAATCAATTCCAACTTTGCAAGATTTTTTTTTCCTGTGAGAAGTTGAAATTGACTGATTGATTGAACCTTTTTTTTTGTACACGGCGGCGAAGGCCTAAAGCGAAAAGGTTTTATAAAACCCAGCTGAAGGCCTAGGACTGGGGCGACAGCACGCATGCCCATAGAGAGGGCTCTGAGTGCCGCCTCTGGCACCCGTGCCATAGGTTCACCACCACTGTACGCCATGAAAGACTGAAATCCTGCAGTGCCTGCAAGGTCCCCTGCTCAAGAAAGCACATGTACAGGCCCGTCTGAAGTTTGCCAATGAACACCTGAATGATTCAGAGAATTGGGTGAAAGTGTTGTGGTCAGATGAGACTAAACTCAAGCTCTTTGGCAGCAACTCAACTCGCCTTGTTTGGAGGAGGAGGAATGCTGCCTATGAATGACCCCAAGAACACCATCCCCACTGTCAAATATGGAGGTGGAAACATTATGCTTTGGGGATGTTTTTCTACTAAGGGGACAGGAGAACTTCACTGCATCAAAGGGACAATGGACAGGGCCATGGGTGAGAACCTCTTTCCCTCAGCCAGGGCATTGAAAATGGGTCATGGAGGGGTATTCCAGCATGCCAATGACCCAAAACACACAGCCAAGGAAACAAAGGAGTGGCTCAAAAAGAAGCACATTAAGGTCCTGGAGTAGCTAGTCTCCAGGCCTTAATCCCATAGAATTATGTGCCAGTTATAACCAGTAGCCAGCACGGGTTTGTCAAAAACAGATCATGCCAAACCAATCTTATTTCATTCTTTGATAAAGTGACTAAATTAGTAGATCAGTGAAAAACTATGGACATAGTATGCTTAGACTTCAGTAAGGCATTTAACAAAGTAGACCACAACCTGCTGCTTAGTAAGCTAGAAAAAAATCTCACCATCAGATGGATTTGTAGCTGGCTGACAAACCATACTCAGCGAGTAGTCCTCAATGGTACTACATCTACATGGAGAGAAGTAAGCAGTGGGGTACCACAAGGCTCCATCTTAGGCCCAGTACTCTTCAATATCTTCATTAAGAAGAGACTGGACAGTCACTTGTCTGAGATGGTATAGGTTCTCCTGCCTGAGCAGGGGGCTGGACTAGAAGACCTCCAAGGTCCCTTCCAGCTCTATTCTATTCTATTCCAGAAAAACTGTGGAAGGAGCTGAAGGTTCGAGCTGCCAAACCTTAATGACTTGGACAGGATCTGCAAAGAGGAGTGGGACAAAATTCCTCCTGAGATGTTTGCAAATCTGGTGGCCAACTACAAGAAACGTGTGACCTCTATGATTGCCAACAAGGATTTTGCCACCAAGTACTAAGGCATCTTTTGTGAAAGGGTCAAATACTTATTTCACTCATTAAAATGCAAATTAATTTATAATTTTTTTGAAATGCATTTTTCTGAAATTTTTTTTTTTGTTATTCAGTCTCTAACTGTTAAAATAAACCTACCATTAAAATTATAGACTGATCATTTCTTTGTCAGTGGGCAAACGTACAAAATCAGCAGGGAATCAAATAATTTTTTCCCCTCACTATATCCTAATAGAGAAAATCCATTTACTGTATGTCATTGCTACAAATCAAGTACCTTCCTAGTGCATATAATTATTTTTTAAAAAGGACAACACAACATTGAAAAATATATAATCAAAATGGTAGAATAAAGCATTTTCCTTATAATTTCTTGGATGCTCTCAACCTACCTACTAGTTTTTTTATTGGTTCTTCTGCAAAGCTGGTGTTGGAAGGAGAATCAGACAAGCACAATAGAAGTGAGAGTATGGCATAATGTGCATCTGTCTTAAACACAGAAAACAAGTAATTCAGTGAATAGGATAGCAAAATAAAAGAAGATACCAGAATTCTAATCCAATGGTATATTTAGAAATGAAAAACAGCACATTTAGTTTATCATTCATCTTAATTAGGATTAGAATTAATATAGGAAATACATAAGAAACAATACAAAATAAAAGTATAATTTTGTTTATCAAGTTATATATTTCAAATATGAGATTTTATCTTCACAAGCTGAAAAAAACTAAATATTCCATGGTACATTTTATGGTTCTGAAGCGATCAGAACAATCACTTCAGATGTTTACTATTTGTTGTGTTAGAAATTCATTTTGGCAAGAAAGCAGAAGTTTTTTAATTCTTGGTTGTTATGTGATGAACCTAGGCACAAATTTAACTGACTGGCAAAAAACCCCAAATGCACAGGTATAGTATAGGGGGTACCTTGCTCAATAGTAATAACTGTGAGAGGGACCTCGGAGTCCTAGTGGACAATCACTTAAATATGAGCCAGCAGTGTGTTGCAGCTGCCAAAAAGGCCAACACAGTGCTAGGCTGCATTAACAGAGGGATAGAATCAAGATCATATGATGTATTAATACCACTTTACAATGCTTTGGTAAGGCCACACTTGGAATACTGCATCCAGTTTTGGTCACCACGATGTAAAAAAGATGTTGAGACTCTAGAACAGTGGTTCTCAACCTTCCTAATGCCGCGACCCTTTAATACAGTTCCTCATGTTGTGGTGACCCCCAACCCCCCATCCAGCTGGGCGGGGGGGATATCAAAAACTTGACCAAAAAAAGGAAAAAATGGGAAAGTATAGGTAGTCCTCGACTTACAACAATTCGCTTAGTGACTGTTTGAAGTTACAACAGCACTGAAAAAGCGAATTATGATCATTTTTCACACTTATGATTGTTGCAGCATCCCCAGGGTCATATGATTTACATTCAGATGCTTGACAACTGATTCATACTTATGACGTTCACAGTGTCCCAGGGTCACATGATCAATGGCCAGGGGGTGTGGCCAGCTGATCACTCAGGTTGCAGAGTGCCTGTGGGGGAAATCTGTGGGTCTCTGGGATGGGACTGGGGTGGGTGCCTGCCTTCCTTCCCTCCCTTCTCTCCCCTTGTCCCTTCCTTCCTTCTTTCCTTCCTTTCCTTCACCTCCCTTAGTCTCTTCCTCCTTCCCTCCCTCTCCCATTGTCCCTTCCTTCTTTCCTTCCTTTCCTTCACCTCCTTCTTAGTCTCTTCCTCCTTCCCTCCCTTTCCCATTGTCCCTTCCTTCCTTCTTTCCTTCCTTTCCTTCACCTCCTTCTTAGTCTCTTCCTCCTTCCCTCCCTCTCTCCCATTGTCCCTTCTTTCCTTCTTTCCTTCGTTTCCTTCCCCCCTCTTAGTCTCTTCCTCCTTCCCTCCCTCTCCCCTTGTTCCTTCCTTCCTTCCTTCCTTCCTTCCTTCCTTCCTTCCTTCCTTCCTTCCTTCCTTCTTTGTCCCTTCCTTCCTTCCCTCCCTTCCATTATTCCTTCCTTCCCTCTCTCATTGTCCCTTACTTCCCTCCCTCTTCGTCCCTTCCTTCCTCCCCCCCTTCGTGCCCAGGAAGGGACAAGGGGAGGTGGATAGGCTGCCAGTGTGGCTGGGGGCTTTGCTGCCGGCAAACCTGCCTGTGCACAGGCAGAGACAGAGGAGAGCTCTGCCCAGCTCACTTGCTCAGCTTCGCCGAAAGACATGCTGCTTGCTAAGTTAGCAGAAGATCCAGGATCAGCGCCGGGCTACAGCTGATTCGCGCTTCTGCTAAATTAGCAAGCAGCATGTTTTCTAGCATTGTTCCTTCCTTCCTTCCCTCTCTCATTGTCCCTTACTTCCCTCCCTCTTCGTCCCTTCCTTCCTCCCCCGCTCCGTGCCCAGGAAGGGACAAGGGGAGGTGGATAGGCTGCCAGCGTGGCTGGGGGCTTTGCTGCCGGCAAACCTGCCTGTGCACAGGCAGAGACAGAGGAGAGCTCCGCCCAGCTCACTTGCTCAGCTTCGCCGAAAGACATGCTACTTGCTAAGTTAGCAGAAGCTCCAGGATCAGCGCCGGGCTACAGCTGATTTGCGCTTCTGCTAAATTAGCAAGCAGCATGTTTTCTAGCATTGTTCCTTCCTTCCTTCCCTCTCTCATTGTCCCTTACTTCCCTCCCTCTTCGTTCCTTCCTTCCTCCCCCCCTCCATGCCCAGGAAGGGACAAGGATAGGCTGCCAGCGTGGCTGGGGGCTTTGCTGCCGGCAAACCTGCCTGTACACAGGCAGAGACAGAGGAGAGCTCCGCCCAGCTCACTTGCTCAGCTTCGCCGAAAGACATGCTGCTTGCTAAGTTAGCAGAAGCTCTAGGATCAGCGCCGGGCTACAGCTGATTCGCGCTTCTGCTAAATTAGCAAGGGCTGGGCTGCTCTGCAGAAGCGCGGATCAGCTATAGAGGCTCGCCCCGATCCTGGACAAGAGGGAAGGAAGGAAGGATGGAAGGGCCAAGGGGAAAGAGGGACAAAGAGGGAGGCGAAGGAAAGGAAGGAAGGAAGGAAGGAAGGGACAATGGGAGAGGGAGGGAAGGAGGAAGAGACCAAGAGGGAGGGAAGGAAAGGAAGTTCCAGCCAGCAGAGGCTTGGCAGCCCGGCTACCGAGGAACAGAAGAGCGCAAAGCCAAGGAGAAGGTGGCAGTTTCCTCCCAAAGAGGGCTCCTTTTCTCCACCCCTTCCCTGGGTTTGTGGGGAATTTCTCGTCACCAACGCTGACAGGTGCTCCTTCGAGCCCGCCGCAAGCTTTCTCGCTCCTTTGCTTCTCCCCCCCACTTTTGTGAGGATTGTGGCGCCCTTGGGAAGCCGATCGTGCTTTGAAGCTTACAAGAGGAGGAGGAGTCCCTTCCTCCTTCCTTCCCTCTCTCCCTGTCAAGCCCCGGCGGGCTGGACATGAACGGGCGGGGGAGGAGTCGAGGACGGGCGGAGTGGCAAAGGAGACCGGCTGACAAGTGCAAGTTCGGGGGTCGGCAGCTGACGGGCGCAGCAGTTGGGTGCTGCCCCGGCCTCCCCTTTGCTGACCTGTGTGCACGAGAAGAAGTCAATCCGGTTGCTGCACAATGAGTCTCTGGGGAGGGCGGGGCCTTGCTCTGCGCCTGCACTCTTCATGCACCCCCTGCAGGGCACATTTGGTAGAGTTTGTGCAGACTGCCACCAAGCAGCATATTTTCCACAAACAAGTGAGGTGGAGCGGAGAGGGGGAGGGAGAGAAGGCGGTTGACAAGCCCTGCCTAAGACCATCAGAAATATGTGTTTTCCGATGGTCTTAGGCGACCCCTGTGAAAGGCTCATGCGACCCCCAAAAGGGTCGCGACCCACAGGTTGAGAACCGCTGCTCTAGAAAGAGTACAGAGAAGAGCAACAAAGATGATTAGGGGACTGGAGGCTAAAACATATAAGGAACGGTTGCTGGAATTGGGTATGTCTAGTTTAATGAAGAGAAGGACGAGGTGGGACATGATAGCAGTGTTCCAATATCTCAGGGGCTGCCACAAAGAAGAGGGAGTGAAGCTATTTTCCAAAACGCCTGAAGGCAGGACAAGACGCAACGGATGGAAACTAATCAAGGAGAGAAGCAACCTAGAACTAAGGAGAAACTTCCTGACAGTTAGAACAATTAACCAGTGGAACAACCTGCCTCCAGAGCGGTGAATGCTGTAACACTGGAAGTTTTTAAGAAGAGACTGGACAGCCATTTGTCTGAAATGGTACAGGGTTTCCTGCCTGAGCAGGGGGCTGGACTAGATGACCTCCAAGGTCCCTTCCAACTTTTATTATTATTATTATTATTATTATTATTATTATTATTATTATTATTTCCAATTCAGTAAAAATACTATATATTTTCTTCACTATTTTAAATCCAGGCATTGTTCTTTAAATATAAAATACATAATAAAATAAATATAAATATACACAAAAACATTTTATTTACTGTCCCTATCCTTCCCATATATTCACTTACAAATTAGAGCAGAAAAACATTAACATTGGACAAGGAATTGGCCCACTTCACCCACCTTGGAAGAAGCGCATGCTGCAGACTTCATCGGTCAAATAATTCTGACTGGTGGGGTCCAGAAGAGCCTTTTTTGCCATGGCTCCCACCTTCTGGAATATTGTGCCCCCACCTGAATTGAGATACACACCCACCCTTTTGGCCTTCTGAAAGGGACTGAAGACCTCGCTCTGCCTATTGGCTTGGGGTCTCGATGGGGGCATGTCATTTCGGAGATGATTAATGGACTATGATAAGACCCTACCTCTTCCATATGTGCATCTTGCTCCCTTCCTTGCCTTCTTTGCTTAATTTTTAAGTCAATTATAGTGTTAACATTTATTATTTTAATATTTTAATAGTTTGTCTTGTTGCTTTCATTAACTGTAAATTTCCTAGAGTCACCTCTAGGAGAGATGGGCAGCATGTAAGTTTAATACCTAAATAAAACATTCGCATAAAAGCAATGTTATTTTCAACATAAAAAAAAAAACACATCACAAATACATCACAATTGAAAAAAACCCCCCCACCCCCCACC
>NW_015386454.1:837990-850541 GCF_001527695.2 Protobothrops mucrosquamatus | reverse complement strand
TAAATTTTGTGCCTGCGTAAATTTCACATTTCTCACCCATATCAACTCCCAGGTATCCATAGATATTATTTCTCCTATATTTTGAGCCCATTTAATCATACAGTCTTTAGCATAAAAGCAATGTTGAAGGTTTACTGACTTTGAAACTATTATAGTGTTGGAACTAACAAAATAATCTTAATTTTTACAAGTTATCCTTTTTTCAGAGCCCAGGGACTATTCTTTGTGTTTTAATTAAATATGTCTGAGATTTTATAATAGTCTTCATAAATCACAGTGTTACTAGCCTATCAAAATAATTTATTCCAATAGAACAATTGCAAGTGTCTTACATGGCATGTTATATAGGTAATTAGTTTCATGGCAATTATATGCAGAAGTCTGATAATGCATCAAAATCCAGAGAATCAATATTATACAAAAGAAAAAAATATTTATTAATTTCTGATGCACATATACAGTTCTGTTACAAAATGATTGGCATTTAAAAAATGTAAAGACAAAAAAACATAGCATTCAGTTATGTCTAAAAATCACAAACCTTTGTTCCTTCTGTGGTGGGAAGAGACAAATTCAGAAACTCTTCTGTTAGTCTCCTCCAACTTCCAGCTTTAACAAGGTCAGAGTGAACAACCAGCTTTTCATAAATTCTATGTAAAAATATGGAATGTTTACTAATCTTTTAGAATAAAAGAATCAATCTAATGTTAAAAGAAACACAAAAACTTTACCCTTCCATTATTTTCTCCACTTTGTGCTTACTGACATCAAGAAATTGATGAAACCTAGAAAAAATACAGAATTATCTTTTGGATCATGTGTCAGAAATGATTAATTGTATTTTGTTCAATAAGTGTATTATTTTAGCATTTTTACATTCATGTTTATTTATTTACTATAGTCACAAACCCCTAGGATATTCAGCATATTTTCAAAGACCAATTTGTAAAAAGCAGCCTTGCTCACTCTAGTCTTCTCCAAACATGTTGACATCAACTTGATATACTGTTTTTATTATGTCATGGTTCCAATAGATGAAACCATTTAAAATAACTTCAAGGCAAGGATTTCTTCCTTAAAGAACATTTTATTTAGGAAACAAGATATCAACACGTACAAAAGTGAACCTGACTAAAATCCCCTCCCTCAGGCTACAAAGTAACAAGTTGCAATTCCAACCCCAAATTGCTGTCATAAATCACATTCACCAATTATTTCAAAACACGGGCTCTCCTCCCAGCATCTCAGCCTGCCAAAACTCTTATCAGGACTGACCTTGGTTCTCACACAGAAGTATTGTTATGGTTAACTGAGAAACTTAACATCCCCCCTCCCCCTCCTTCATCTAAAATCTCTAAACTAAAATGTGGCAATGAAGACAAAATGAAAAATGGCTTCAGTTCAGTTTGTCACAGTGTTGACATTCGGCTCCCCTTAAAAGAAAGGAGAAATCCTGCGAATCAAACAAGAATAAAAGTTACAAATCCCCCCTCGGTTTGTTCAGATGTTTATCATAAAATTTACATATGAGCCTATCAGTTTTCACATCAGTCCACTTCACCCAGGTAGCCTCTGATAATGGATATCACTTCCACTGCACTAAATATTGCAATTTCCCTTTGTACAATCTAGCATCAATACGTTTCACTTCGTAATGTGTCTCTCCAGCTACCACAAGCGGGCCAGGTGCTTTCTAGGGAGGGGGTCTCAGAGTAGAATCTCTGACTGCTTCAACAAACTGCAGTGAAATACTGGGTGGATCTTTCCTAAAAGTTGAGGGAGTTTTAGTTCCAGAGTCACCGGGTTTAAAATCCACACTATGGGAAAAGGTCCCAGGTATTTTGGCCCCAATTTTTTGCTAGGTAATTTGAATCCTAAATATTTTGTGTAAAGTTAAACCTCTCCCCTACAAAATGTCTTTTGAGGTGCCCTTTTCTTATCAGCTTGTTTTTTGTAAGACTCTTAGAGGCTTTTTCCAAAGTTTTCTTTGCATTGTCCCACACCTCCTTCCAAGTGGACACCCACTGAGAGGCAGGTTCCTGAAGGTATTCAGGCATTGGGATAAAATCCCTCCTCATGGCTATTTTAAACAGCATAAATCTGGTGCTGCTGTGTAAGGTGTTGTTATAAGCCACCTCAGCAAAAGGAAGATTGATCCAATTTGTCTGTTAGTAATCCACGTAACATCTAAGATATTATTCCACCATTGCGTTTACTTTTTCAGCTGCCCCACTCATAGACGGGTGAAAAGCCGATGACAGTCCCTATGTAGAACCAATTAATTTTAGAAAGTCCCTCCAGAACCTGGCCATAAACTGCACTCCTGTTGGAAATTATTCGCTTTGGCGCACCGTGTAATCTGTAAATATGCTTAAAGAACAACTTAGCCAATTTCTGGGCAGAAGGGAGGCCTGAGCAGGCAATAAAATGAACCTGCTTTGAAAATAGATCATTCACAGTCCATATTACTGTATTTCCTCTACTCTCGGGTAATTAAACAATAAAATCCATAGTTATCTCTTCCCATGTTTGGGAAGGAGTTGCAACAGCCCAGGAGGTTTTCCTGGGATTCTTTTCATGGTAGCACAGACTGCACAGCTTTTTACATAGTTCTCCACATCCTTTTTTAAGCCTGGCCACCAAAATTGCCTCCGGATTAAGTGTAGTGTCTTTAGGTAACCAAAATGACAAGCTTGTTTAACATCATGACTATGTTGGAGCACTTGGAGTCTGAGTGATTTAGGTAAATATAATTTCCCCCCCTTTCCAAGCTAGACCATTCCTATAGATAAGGGTGGCTTGATTGTCCTTGAACCATTGGTCAATAATCAATTCTTGTTTTAACTTCTTTGTCAAAGGATCGTCAGGGTTAAGAGTCTTTGCAGATTGGTGACTCTGGGAAGTTTATTTATTTATTTATTTATTTATTTATATTTATATTTGAGGTGGAGGCATCATAGATTCTACAACTTGTTCATGTTGGCTTTTATATTGGGGTAATCTGGAGAGGGTATTAGCTAAGAAATTCTTTCTACCGGGTATGTATTTCAGGGTGAAATTAAAACGATTAAAATTTTGTGCCCAGAGTACTTGTTTAGGAGACAGTTTACGGAGAGTTCTCAATGCCTCTAAATTTTTGTGATCAGTCCATATTTCAAAAGGCACCTTGATCCCTTCCAGGAAATGACCCCAAGTTAGCAAAGCCCATCTAATCACAAAGGCTTCTTTCTCCCAAATGGCCCACCTCCACTCTGTGTCGGTGAATTTTTCTGAAGTGTAAGCACAGGGCTGCAAAACCCCCTCATGATTCTTTTGTAGGAGTACGATCCCCACAGCCACATCGCTAGCATCAGCTTGAATTACAAATTGCTCTTCAGGATGGGGGTGTATTTATTTATTTATTTATTTATTTATTTATTTATTTATTTATTAAATTTATATACCGCCCTATCTCCCTTGCGGGACTCAGGGCGGTGAACAGGCGATACTAAAAACCATGGTAATAAATAGTTTGTTTTAAAATCGAATTAAATAACGAGCCTGTTCTAAAAACACACCCGTAAAAAACCCCCCACTGAAACATAATCAAGCTACGCCAGGCCGGCCGCACGGAATAGATGGGCCTTCAGGGCTCGGCGAAAAAGGCGCAGGTCCGCAACTGTACGTAGGTCGGGGGGTAGGTCATTCCAGAGGGCAGGAGCTGCCACAGAGAAGGCTCTCCCCCTGGGGGTCGCCAGNGCAGGAGAGGTGTTACATGGGAGCATCTAGAGGCCCCCAAAATCCCCCGCGCAGCCGCATTCTGAACTAGCTGGAGCCTCCGGGTGCACCTCAAGGGGAGCCCCATGTAGAGAGCATTGCAATAGTCTTAGAATTGGTTCAGCAGCAAACAGTCTTTTTAAATTCTCAAAAGCGGTTTGGCAGTCTAACAACTAATGCAGAGGCTGACCTGGATGTGGTTTTCCCCCATCTTTACCAGTTTTCAATAGTTCGGTAAGGAACAAAGCAATCTCAGCAAATGAAGGGAAGAACTGACAATAGAAATTAGCAAATTCCAGGAAGCTTTGGGGTTGTTTCCGAGTCTTTGGGGGCTCCCATTCTATCACAGCTTTCATCTTAGTTGGATCCATTTCTATAACTTCGTTGGAAATTCTATAGCCCAGATAATCTAAACATGTCTGATGGAATTCACATTTTGAGAGTTTAGCATGGAGCTTAGCGTTCAGTAGTTTTCTCAGTACTGCTTGCACTAAGCTTATATGTTCTGCCATAGTCTCTGTATAGATTAAGATGTCATCAAGATACACTAAAACTCCTTTGTATAAATGCTCGTGTAGCACCTGGTTATTCAGTTGCATGAACACGGCAGGAGCTCCTTGTAATCCAAAGGGCATAACTTTAAACTGATAGCTACCCAGAGGGCTGTTGAAAGCAGTTTTCCATTCATCACCTTCTCTTATCCTAACATGATAGTACGCCTCTCTTAGGTCTAACTTGGTAAAAATTCGCCCCTTCGCAAGATGGGCTAACAAGTCCTTCATTAAAGGAAGGGGGTACATATTCTCCACACTCACCCCGTTGAGACCTTTAAAGTCCATGCAGAGCCTAAGCAACTGATCTTTTTTCTCTTTAAAGAACACCGGGTCAGATACTTTCGATTTGGCAGGCTCAATGAAACCTCTGGCTAAATTCTTGCCGATGTACTGCCATAATTCTTCCACCTCAAGGGGAGTCATGATATACATCTTCGGCTTTGGCAACTTGGCTCCTGGCAAAATCTCAATTGCACAGTCATTTGTTCTATGAGGCAGCAGGAGTCACATTCCGCCTCACTAAACACCTCTGCCAAGTCTCGGTATTCGCTGGGAACGAGAGGCTCTCCTGGGAACGAGATGGGAATGGTTATTTTTATTGTTTCGGATGGAGGTTTTGCTCCCCCGCTAGCGTCATGGGAGGAGCTGGGGGATGATGGCCCTATGGGTAATCTCAAGGTTCTCATCCCATTCTCCCACCATATGAAGGGTTTCTACTTGTCCAACCAAGCTAAACCTAAAATCACCACTTCAGTCATTTTTGGAGCTACCACAAATCTAATGAATTCCCAATGCTCTCCCACTTCTAGCCACACCAGCTCCGTTTGGTGGATTATTAGAGTTCCTCCCATTAAAGATCCGTCTGCCTGTTCAAATTTCATAGAGTTGGAGAATTGCTTTGCCTAACTTTAGGACAGTTGGAAGGTTGATTAGGCATCGTGAACACCCCAAGTCTACCAACACTCGTAAGTCCATTTGAGCGCCTGCCTTAGGGACTATAAGTTTGGCAGAGAGGGAAAAAGACGGAATAGGCTGACTCACCATCAGGTCATTCTCTCCCTCGTCATCGCTGTCATATGGAGGAGGTGTGATGGCAGTTTCAGCTGGGGCCTCAACCTTCTCTTGAGTGGGTAAGATGACTTGGGTAATTTGCTCTTGAGTAATCCAATTTGATTTCTCTCTGGTGAAAGGCTGGCTTCCCTTTCTCTTTTCTGGTGGAGCTGAGATGCTTTTCTGCTGAGGGGAAGAAATGGGGCAAGCTGCTGCCCTGTGGCCCAGCTAGCCACATCTAAAACACTTGATTGGAGGTCCTGAAGATGATTTTGGAGGTTCAGTCGTCCCAGTTGTTGGGGTTCGTCGGGCAGGTGGCCATCTCGTCTGGTCTGGTCTCAGTCTAGGAATCGGCGGGTTTTTGTAGCGGGTTAGCTCGATTTCCAATTTCACTCCCAGACGATACCACTCCTGAAGTTGGTCGGGAATTCCCCGGTAGACACAATCCTGGAACAGATTGGGATCCAGGCTATTCTTGAAATGGTGGACCAGGGATCATTCTGGCCACCGCTCAATTCTGCCCGCCATTCTCCGGAATTCATGCGCATATTCCTTCGCTGGTCTGCCTCCCTGCTTTACTTCGTGAATGTCCTTCTCAGCTTGCAAGGCTATGAACTCATCCTCAAACCTGGTTCTCAACCCTTGGATGAATAGATTGTAGTCCCACAGCTCAGGTGCTTGCTCATTGTGCAGGCTGTTCAGCCATTCCGATGCCTCCCCCTCTAGATTCGCCGCTATCACGTCAACCATAGTGGCAGGGTCCAGGTAGGCACTGGCATTTCTGTTCATGTAGGAGTGCACTTGGTTCAGGAAGAATGTTAACTTCTCAGGGTCTCCATCAAACGTGGGTTTGAAAGGAGGAGCTGCTATGGGCTGCTGCCTGTCTAAGAGAGCATGCAGCCACCCATACTGTTGCACTAGATCTCATTTGATTTCTGCTGCCCGATCAACCCTTGGCAGGGGGCCTGTTAATGCTGGTGCCTTCAGTCTTGGGGAGGTGGCCCTGGCCCTTACTATGGGACTGGGACTCCTCCTGGACTGGGAACAATCTTGGGGGCGTCTGTCATCCCACTCACAGACAAGTAACTGGCAGGTGATCTGCTCCTTACTTCCCACGTCCAGTCCTTCAAACCTCTCTCTCAAACGCTCGACTGACTGGCTCCGAATTGCTGTCAGGCATTTCCACTCACCCAACTCATCCGAAGGTGCCACACACTTGGCGCCTCTTTTATCAGGAAAGCATGACTCGTGGGAGGCAGTCAGCAGAAAATCAGCTTCAGTTGCCATTGCAGAATTCTTTTTCGGCTGGGGTGCCTCTGAATGCCACAAATCATCACCAGACAGGATCCACTTCGATGACCAGATGTGTTTCCGTTCTTTCAGTCCCGCACCTGCTGCTGGAATTATCGAAACCACACTCTCTATAGGGGCAATGGCCTGCACTCCACCTGTCGAGATAGCAGCTATGGTTGCGGTGCTGGTGACAGGTTCCTCCTTTTTCTTCATTTTGGGTTCTTCCCTGAGACTTTGTCTGCCCCCCTCAAGCTTTGGGTAAGGCAACTGGAGCTCAGGACCCCATGAAGTTAAAATAAAAGTGAGTCTTGGGTTAATGTCATGGTTCCTATAGATGAAACCATTTAAAATAACTTCAAGGCAAGGATTTCTTCCTTAAAGAACATTTTATTTAGGAAACAAGAATATCAGCATGTACAAAGGTGAACCCAAGACTAAAATCCCCTCCCTCAGGCTACAAAGTAACAAGTTGCAATTCCCACCCCAAATTGCTATCATAAATCACATTCACCAATTATTTCAAAACGCAGGTTCTCCTCCCAGCTTCTCAGCCCACCAAAACTCTTATCAGGACTGACCTTGGTTCTCACACAGAAGTGTCGTTATGGTTAACTGAGAAACTTAACATCCCACCTCCCCCTCCTTCATCTAAAATCTCTAAATTAAAATGTGGCAACAAAGACAAAATGAAAAATGGCTTCAGTTCAGTTTGTCACAGCGTTGACATATTAGTTATATAATAATAATACAGGAATGGATTTTCAGATCCTGATGCCTCACCCACTTGCTTAAGGCACCCCCTTTCCTTACCACGCTGCTTCTCAGCTTGGATTTCAGTTCCCTCTCTCTTCTGGGAACTAGCTAAAAAGCTGCCCAATAAAAGAGTTCAGCTCCTCACTGTGAACGGAAGGGAATTCCTCCAGCAGTGTACAGTAATGGAGCTCAGATGTTCAGAACTGAAACTCCATTTCTGCACCCTGATGAAGTTGAGTTCCCTACATGCATGGAGAGCAACCCCTGCAGTAAGGTACAGAAACAAATCAGGATTCAAGAACACAGTTCAAATCTTCTCACCAATTGGCAACAGCTTGCAATCTTTCCCACTGATTTTCTGGGAAAGCTGGCAGAGAAGATTGCAAGTATGTAATCACATGATTGTGGGATGCTTGGCAACCAGTCAAATGTGGTGGTACATTTTGCAACAGTTGGAAGTGCTTTAGAGGCCATAAAATAACCTTTCCAATTCCACTGTAACTCCAGACCACTGTTAAACAGTCAAGGACTATCTGAATTAATACATCTACTTTCCTTTGGCATTAGCCCCAAGTATCACTTAAATCCACACAATGTCACAAGCATGCTTGTTTTATTATCATCTATTCAATAGTGTTTCCCATGCAGAGGTATAGCTTTGCTTTAGTGTTCTAGAAGCTATTCTGAAGTAAATGTGATCCAGGACAAAAAAGTGGGTTAGACTGGACAAAATAATTTAATCTAAATTTAAGCACAAATATTTTTTATTAAATTCACTAAATAGAATACTTTATTGGCCAAGGACACAGGAAATTTGTCTCTGGTGCATAAGCTCAAACAACATAGTATATAATCATAAGATACCAATGGAGAAAGTAGTAGAAAAGATGAAAAGGATAATAGTAATACAGCCCTACTACATGGGTAAATATCCTTAGACATAAGACAGTGCTATGGGAATTAACAGCATCATTAGCCAATCTATTTTCGTGGTAGACAAACTGCAAGGGGTCTAGCAACGGATCTGTGATTATTTTCAGATGGGCCAGCACTAAACTTTCAAAGATTTTCATAACTACCGATGTCAGAGCAACCGGTCTGTAGTCATTCATCTCCTTGATGGAGGATTTCTTAAATGCAAGGAATATTGTTGTTGTTGTTAGTTGCAAAGTCGTGTCCGACCCATCGCAACCCCATGGACAACGTTCCTCCAGGCCTTCCTGTCCTCTACCATCTTCTGGAGTCCATTTAAGCTCACGCCTACTGCTTCAGTGACTCCATCCAGCCACCTCATTCTCTGTCGTCCCCTTCTTCTATTGCCCTCAATCTTTCCCAGCATTAGGCTCTTCTCCAGTGAGTCCTTCCTTCTCATTAGGTGGCCAAACTACTTGAGCTTCAACTTCAGGATCTGGCCTTCTAAAGAGCAGTCAGGGTTGATCTCCTCTAGGACTGACTGGTTTGATCGCCTTGCAGTCCAGGGGACTCGCAGGACTCTTCTCCAGGACCATAGTTCAAAGGCCTCAATTCTTTTGCGCTCAGCCAAGGAATATTACTCCCTACATATTTAACAAATTTTCCTTTCTGTAAAGCATGTAGCTTCAACTGTATCTCAAGTTACAATTTGCTGACAACTTCTGCAGATCCTATAGGGATACACACTGTAGTTTTAAATTTTGCTCTAAGGGAAAAACTATAGGAAACAAGCCACAATACTTCAGCTCACGTAAGATGACAGGCTACTACCAAACAACTATTATAGTTTAACCCAACATATGAGCTAAGACAGTGTCCAAATGTAGGACCAGACACCCTCAGGTAAGCCTGCTTTGAGTTCCACAAGAAAGCAGGGTTTTGTTGGGGGGTAATAGGAGTAGGAAGGAGTATTAGGTATGTACACCATCTTGAGTTATTTATAGAAAAATATAATACGCAAGAAATACACACAGAAAACATAAATCAAGCAGGATAAATAGTGGAGACACTTTCAGGAACATATTTTTTCCAGTAATTAGTTTGGGCCCTCTCCTAACTGGTAGGTTCACTAATCCAGTCTGAAAACTTGGTACTGTAATATCTTTTATGCGATATAGGTAGTCCTCGACTTATAACCACAACTGAGCCCAACATTCCTGTTGCTAAGTGAAACATTCATTACATGAATTTTGCCCCATTTTACTACCTTTCTTGCCACAGTTGTGGCAACTCATTGGAGTTGTTAAGTTAGTATCCTAGTTGTTAAGTGAATGTGGCTTCCCCATTGAATTTGCTTGTAAAGTCGCAAAAGATTATCACATCACCCTGGGACACTGCGACGGTCATAAATATGAGTCTGTTGCCAAGCATCTAAATTTTGATCACATGACCACTGAGGTGCTGCAATGGTCGTAAGTGTGAAAAAAGTTCATACCTCAAGTTTTTCAGTGCCATTATAACTTTGAATGGTTACTAAATGAAATGTTGTAAGTCGAGGACTACCTGTAACCCATACAAGTAAATCATGATGGGCATGCTGTCTGAAGGTGACAGCCTTCCACAAACTTGGTTGGCTCTAATGAACCCATGCTGTCAACACCTTCTGAAAAATAATCGTTTCAACTCCTCGGGAGGAGAAAGCAGATCTACGCTATCCTGCAAGCCAACTGTACGCGTGCCTCTTTTTTTTCTCGCGCCACCCGCCCCAAACTACCGCGAGACGAAATGCCTCCGTTTCCCCCGACCCGCGCGCAAGCCTAACGGACCTGAAGTTGGACCAGGCGAAATTTAACGCCGCGTGAAAGTGGCCGGACGTTTCGGGTCTCCGCTCGTTCAGGCCGGTTACTTGCCAGATGAGCTCCCGTACCGCTAGGTCTTGCTCTTGGTCGAAACGGCTCCAGTGAGCAGGCGGAATCGTGACCGACGATGCCGTCGCCATCATGGGCGAAGGAAAAGAGAAGAAGCCGGGGGGTGCGGGGAGGTGCTATTGTCACATTCCGGAAGCTCCGTTTATTTCGGTAGCCAGTACCGCTAACATCTCGCGAGATTCTGCTCTTCTGTGGTAGGGAAGCGCTTTGCGTGATGGTTTACGTAACGCGCCACTTCTGCCCTCACACTCGTTTTTTTCGCCTCCACCAGTCCCCTTTTTCTCAGAAGGCATGTTTGAGGAGCGGATCTATAATTTTGCATTGTGGTTTTTGTTGTTGTTTATTTTGTACTTGATATACATTTTCTGTAATTGCTTATAAAACTTTATCTTCGTGTCTGGTTGAATAGGAGAACCTTACAATTGAATAGTAATTAGAAGTATAGAAACCATCCCCAGCACCTAGGCGACCTTGATCCAGAAGCTAACTAGGGTCGGCGTCCTTGAATAGAATGGAATAGGAATAGAGCTGGAAGGGACCTTGGAGGTCTTCTAGTCCAGCCCCTTGTTCAAGCAGGAGAACCTATACCATCTCAGGTGAATGTCTAATCTCTTCTTAAAAATCTCCAGTGATGGAGTGCCCACCATTTCTGGGGGTAAACTATTCCACTGATTGATTGTCCTTACTGTCAGGAAGTTTCTCCTTAATTCCAGGTTGCTTCTCTTTTTTATCAGTTTCCAACCATTGTTTCTCGTCCTTCCCTCTGATGCAACCTGGCCCCCCCTCTGCCTTCTGGCAGCCCCTCAAATGTCTCCCCTATTTCTTCTTTTCTTTAGACTAGCCAAACCCAAGTCCTGTAGCCATTCTTTGTATGTTTTTGTCTCCAGGCCTTTGATCATCTTTGTTGCTCTTCAGACTGAGAAAACTAGAATAGGTTGGTCGTGTTTTTAATCCTTTGCATGTTTCCTGTAGATTGTTCCGCAACTGATTTATCTTCATGGGAGGAAGAGATTATATTGCAATTTTCAGTTTCATTTTTGAAGTCTGCAATTGTGCAGAGATGCAAATGTCATAATAAAAATTGTAATGAAATGTGATGTACATTGGCATATACAATATTCTTAATTATTGCCAGCTCAGATTCCACTAATCAGGAAAGGAGATTTAGCATTACAGTGAATAGATTAATGAGAATGTCATTGCATTGGGTTTTTTTAAAAGCAAATTTTATGCTTGAAATGAATAAGGGAATTAAAAATAGAAACAAGTTAAATAAAGAACCAGTGGCTAAATATTGGTCCAGCACTAGGAGATCCAAGTTGTAGTCCCTTTACAACAGAAATTGTGTGACTTGAGCCAGTCATTTTCTTAACCCAACTTACCTTACAGAGTTGTAGAGAGGAAATAGGAGGAGTATATGCTATATAAAATGTTAAGATAGAAATCATATAAATAAGTAGTATTGTGTATAGTTCTGGTGTCCACATTTGAAAAATAATAATTGTAAAATTGGAAATGCAAAAGGGTATAGTCCAGTTCTAGGGAAAAAATAAATATTAGAGCCTTTTAGATTGAAGAAGCTAGAGAAGAAAGATACTAATTCAAACAATGGTGTGAAAAGTATAGTAAAGTCAATGGGGAACCCAGATTCACTTACCAATCGTGTAACTGCAGTGATTCACTTAACAATAATGGCAAGAAAGGTGGTAAAATGGGGCAAAATTCATTTAACTGTCTCACATAGCAGCAGAAATGTTGGGCTCAATTGTGGTTGTAAGTCAAGGACTACTTATACAAAATATGAACTGGACAAATGCATGGGCTGAGTGTAAGAAACCACTTCAATCCACATCTTGGGGGACTTCCGGTGGCAGGCGACCTCATCGGACGCAGCTGTAGCTGCCTCCCGCCTGTTTCTGCGTAAAAGCCGTTTTGACAGCCAGCACCAGCTGTCAAACAGCTTGATACCTTTCCCCTGGGCATAAGGGGATAGGTGAGCTGCCCGGGGTAGGAGTTGAGTTCCCGAGTCGTCCCTTGTGGACGATGTAGGTGAGAACTCCTCCGGAGCCCCGGGCTTCTCCGCGATCCAGGACGCCTTCGCTGTAACGAAGCTAGAAGCCGCCGCCACCGCTGCAACTTAAAGCGAACTGTGAGTTTTTCTTGTAAGCAGACGAACCGACCCTGGAAGTTTGCTTTTTATCTTGGACTCTACTCTAACTTGGATAATAAGTTCTTCCCTGTACTTGAGGTGGATTGAGGGAAAGTGAACTTAAAATGGCGATGGATTGATACTTTTCAGCAAGAA
>NW_015386454.1:800687-830102 GCF_001527695.2 Protobothrops mucrosquamatus | reverse complement strand
GGGGGGTGGGGTTTTTATTATAGCATTGTGATGTACTTGTGATGTGTTTTTTTTTTATGATGAAAATAATAAAAATTTATACTTGGAAAAAAAAAATATCAGTCCATAATTCTAGGTTGCCTTTAGTCCATTACATAAAACTTTAACTTTCACTTTTTTTCAGTCTTATTCTGGGTTTCTTCTTATGCCAAGTAGGTTTCCATAGCAGAGCTTCTCTTCCAGCTGATAATTCTCTCTTTATTGCTTGTAGTGTCATTTGGATCAGTGAGAACCATCTTGGCCTCTGCATTGGTCCTCTGACTCTCTTAACCATAAAGTCTCGTTGCTTTAACCTTTCAAGTCTCAGTCTTTGCTTTTTCTGGTCCTCAACACCATAAATAACTTGCTTATAAGGCAAAATCAATTTTTCTTTATTCTCAGTCAAGTCCTCTTCTTGTGTAATCTGCTTTGTAGAGGAAGCAAGTGTAGTCTGAAAGTTAATTTTAAAGTTTGAAGGAGAGATTCTGGCTCTTAATTCTATAGTAAACTCTTTCATTGTAGCACATATTTCTTCTTTAGCCTCATAGATCTTTTCCAGAATAAGTTTACAATTTAAATGTGAGTGCAACTCCATTTTAAAAATTGTTCAGCTGCATCAAATTATCTTTCTCTTGAAGAACAGTTTAAATAAAATATTAGCTTTTAACCAGTAGATGTCCTCAGTAAGCTAAGAAATCTTTTTCAAAAGTCATTTTTTTCTTTTCCCTTTTTTCTATTTTTTCAGGAAAAGGTGGAGGAGAAAATACTAAAAAAAAGACAGACCAGCATAGATTGATACTAGAATTCTTAGAAAAAAAAACTTTTTTCCAGTACCCCAAAACTTATATATATATATATATATATATATATATATATATATATATATATATATATATATATATATATATATATATATATATATATATGTAGTCTTTGAAGTTTGGTTCTATTCTTTTGTTCGCCTTTCTTCCCAAATATAGAAGCTGCCTTTCCAAGACAGGAAAATAGTTCCAAGAGGGCTCTTACAGGCAAAAAGAAGCAAAAAGGCATAAAGAGAGGAGGAAAAAAAAAAGATCTCACCCGGATTCACCACGGTGGGTTTTCAAGCTTAGCTGTTCTTTGACTTGCGGTTACTAGCGGCTAAGTGATCGGCCATTTTACTGGCCGATCTTCTCCGTCGGTCCTCAGAGTCAGCCCGGACAGCTGGAGGAGCCGCCGCTCCTCCACAGCCAAGCAAAGCCTCTTCGACAGAAGTCGCACCCTCCAAGGCGACTTTAGACCCGCATAAGGGTCTGCCGACGGAGGGAGGCTAGCCGACGAGGAGACAAGTCTCTTCGTGCGACTAGGAGCGCCACAACCCGGAACCGCGGAGGCTGTATCTTTTTAATCCCCCCCTTTCCTAGTTGCCCGGTAAGGAGGAAAAGTTCAGAGGTACATAGGATAAGAGGCAAATGGTTACATTGTAATGGTTAGCAGAGGCAAATAAACAAAAGGTTACTTTGTAGTGAATAGAGGAAGTGAAAATAATAAAAAAATCCTCTCCCTTGGGAGTATGGCAGGACCCAGGAAAGGGTAAGAATTGGTTTTAGATCAGAGGAGATAGATAGAAAGGAAATATAACTGGATCCTGACATCCTGCCCCCCTAAAAATAAGAGAGATCCACCTGTAGAGAAAACAAAACAGGTATAAAAGTTAGTCTGGCTTGTTAAGATATTCTGTATGAAACTTCTTTAACAGTTTCGGGGCTCTTACATGACATTTATGGACCCACTCGTTTTGTGAGGAGGGGAGGTGTTTCCATACTACTAGGTATTGAATTGTCCCATGATATCTCCTAAAGTCTAGGATTTCCTTTATTTTGAAGGTTCTCCTTCCACCATGATTGGAGGTGGTGGTGGGGGGATTTTTGGCCGTAAGGGTGACTGTTGTTCTCTTTTAAGTAAACTGCAGTGAAAGATTGGGTGTATTTGCCTGAGATTTCTGGGTAATTTTAATTCTACTGTTACTGGGTTTATGATTCTTTTAATTGGAAAAGGTCCTATATATTTTGGTCCAAGATTTTTACAAGGTTGTAGGGATTTTAGGTATTTTGTAGACAAATATACTATTTCTCCTACAATGAATGGTGTGGGTTCAACTCTTTTTTTTATCTACTTGTGCTTGCCTAAGTTCGTCTAAGGCTTTTCTAACTATTGGCCAGGTGTTTTGTAATTGTTCTAACCATCCTTTCAGTGATGGGATTGCTGGTTCGTTTGGGATTAATTCTGGCATGGGGTTGAAACTTTGACCGTTGGCTATTTGGAAAGAAGTGTAGCCTGTGCTGGAGTGGACTGCGTTATTGTAGGCAACTTCTGCGAAGGGGAGTAGCTCCATCCAATTCGATTGCTGGAAATTAATGAAGCATCTTAAGTATTGCTGAAGTACTGAGTTAGCTTTCTCTGATTGGCCATTCCCTTGAGGATGATGACTAGATGTCAGTCCCTGAGTGGTCCCTAAAAGGGATAAAAATTCCTTCCAAAATGCAGACGTAAATTGCACTCCCCTATCAAATATGATGCGTTGGGGTGCCCCATGCAATCTGTAAATATGCTGCATGAAAAGTTTCACTAAGACGTTTGCGGTGGGAATCTTTTGGTAAGGGATAAAGTGCACCTGTTTAGAAAACAAGTCCGTGACCGTCCAGATGACAGTATTCCCATTGCTTTCTGGTAATTCCACTACAAAATCCATGGCTATTTCCCTCCAGGGGCCTGAGGGAGTTGCCACTGGTTGTAACAGTCCGGGCGATTTCCCTTGCAACCTCTTGGCAGTTGCGCACGTTGGGCAGCTGGCCACGTAATTTTCTATGTCCTTTTTCATGAATGGCCACCAAAATTGCCTTTTAATTAAGTGTAATGTTTTTACAAATCCAAAATGCCCTGCTGATTTTGTGTCATGGCACAACTGCATGAATGTGCTCCTCTTAATTGTTGGTATATATAATTTTTCCCCCACCCAAAGCAATCCGTCTTTAATTGTGCACACGTGTCTATTTTTCTGGAACCATTCATCTGTTTCCAAAGTTTTCCGGAATTCGATTCTAGTTTGGCTACCCAGCTGTGGTTTTAATTTAGCCTGGGTTCTGGTAGTTACTGGCGCTGCCAGTTGTGGTTCCACCATAAGTGGCTTAGAATCGGTGGCTCGCGTGCTGTTATATTGGGGCATGCAAGATACTGCATCTGCCAAGAAGTTCTTCCCCCCCGGCAAGTGCTTGAGCGCAAAGTGGAATTGGTGAAAATGCTGGGACCAGCGGGCTTGTTTGGGGTTGAGCTTCCTGGGTGTTTTCAAGGCTTCAAGGTTTTTGTGCTCTGTCCACACCTGAAAAGGGATTTTATTCCCTTCAAGGAACTGGCACCACATAAGTAATGACCAACGTATCCCGTATGCCTCTTTCTCCCACAGGGGCCAGTGCTGTTCCGTTTCGGTGAGTTTCTTGGACGTATACATGCAGGGTTGCAATACCCCTTCATTGTTTTCTTGTAATAGTACAGCCCCCACTGCCACATCACTTGCATCCGCCTGTATTACGAAGGGTTTATCCATGTCTGGATGCCTCAGTATGGGTTCGGCAGAAAGGAGTCTCTTTAATCTCTCAAACGCTGCTTGGCATTCCATTGTCCATTTTAGTGGCTAGCTAGGTTTCACTGGGGATTCTCCCTTCGTTTTTAGTAAGTTCATGAGGGGCAGGGCTATCTGGGCAAATGAGGGGATGAATTGGCGGTAAAAGTTTGTGAAACTCAGGAAACATTGCAGCTACTTTCCAGTGCAAGGTGGTGCCCATTCTAATACAGCTCTGACTTTCTCTGGGTCCATTTCAATGCCCTGTGGGGATATGTGATAACCCAGGTAGTCTATTCTTTCCTGGTGAAATTCGCATTTTGATAATTTGGGATATAGGTGGGCAGCTTGCAGTTTCTTTAAAACCGCTCTGACTAGGCTGACATGTTCCTCTTTGGATTCGGTGAAGATAAGGATGTCGTCTAAGTAAACCAGAACCCCCTTAAATAGGTGCTCCCTTAGTACTTCGTTGATTAATTGCATAAATACTGCAGGGACCCCTTTTACTCCAGATGGCAAAACTTTGAATTGGTAGCACCCCATTGGGCAATTAAATGCAGTTTTCCATTCATCCCCTTCCTTAATTCTAACACAGTAATACGCTTCCCTTAGATCTAGTTTAATGAAAATTCTTCCTTTCTAGAGGTGGGATAACATGTCCTTCATGAGGGGGTAGGGGGTATCAGTTGCTTTCACTGATTGCATTCAATAGATGGTAGTCCACGCACAAGAGTAAAGTGCCATCCTTCTTCTCTCTAAAGAGGACCGGGGCGGCCACTTTAGGCTTGGCAGGTTCGATGAATCCCCTTTCTAGGTTTTTATTTATGAATTTTTCCATTTCCTCCTCCTTAGGGCTCATGGAGTTTAGTCTGGGCTTCGGGAGTTTTGCCCTGGGCTTGAATTCTATGGCGCAATCCGTGGGTCAGTGAGGGGGGGAGCTCATCTGCCCTCTCCTCACTGAAAATGTCAGCAAGATCTTGGTATTCCTCTGGTATTTCGGGTAGCCCCTTCTCCCATGGATGCTTTTTCTATTCCTAATTTTGGTAGGTCCTGTTGGAGGTTTAAGTCTGTAGGGTCCCCCTTTGGGAAATTGATTTCTGCCATCCTCCAATTTACCCAGGGGTTTCATTTCTTTAACCATTCCAGCCCTAGGATCACTGGGCATTCCATGCCCGGGGTCACTACAAACGTTATGTCTCCCGCATGGTTTCCCAGGATAGGTGGACTGGTAAAGTGGCTAGGGTAGCTGGCACCCCCCTGCTATGGACCCATCTAACTGGCCAAATGAGATTGGTTATTTTAGCCTTCTCACCGGAATGCCCAAATTCCCCGCTAGCGTCGGGCTAATGAGGCAGCGGGTGCAGCCAGAGTCTATTAAGGCTTTCACTTTGACAGCTTCGTGCATGGAGGGAACTAATATAGTCACTGTCTTGAGGATGGGTGCGATGGGTCCATTTACCAGGGGTTTGCCCTTTGAACTGTCGTCTGAGGTATCCACCGGCCCTGCGGTGTAGGCTGGAGTTCCCTCCCCATGTTGGACAGAGCTTGAGGACTCCACAGCCTCTATTGCTCTCATGGTGGGTTCTTTTGGCTTGGCTGGGGACTTTCCGGATTTCCTGGTCGATGATCGGTCTGGGTTGTGCTGAGGGGCTTTTGAGTGGCATTCTATGGCCCGATCCCCCTCTCTCCTGCATTTGAAACAGCTCGTTGGCTTCTTGGCCGTAGCCGGTGGCTTCACTGGCTCGCACGTCAGCTCAGGCAACGAGCAGCCCCATGGTTTTCCTCGGTGGTGCCTCTTCAGTAGGTCGATCTCTGCTTCCTCTGCCAGGACGTACCATTCGTTGAGTTGGTGGGGGTCCCCCCGGGGCAGGCGAGCATCATACAGGTCGTAATTTAGGCCATCTTTAAAATGGCTAAGGAGGATGTCTTCCGGCCAGTTCAGCTTGCTGGCAATGGCCTGGAATTCTTGCGTATATTCAGCTACCAGGCATCTGCCTTGCCTTACCGTTTTGATTCTTTCGCAGGCTTTGCAATCAGCCAGGGGGTTCTCAAATCGCCTTCTCAGAGAGGACATGAAATGGTTGAAATTGTTGAGCTCTGGGGCATCGGAATCGTGCAAATTCACCACCCAATCTGCGGGTGGTCCATCCAGAGCGGATTGCACGATACGGATATGGGCTTTGTCACTAGGGATGTGCCGCCCGTATTCCTCCATGTAGCTGAGGACTTAGGTTAGGAAAAACCCCAAGCGTGTCAGTTCCCCCTTGAATTTCGTGTCCAGCGGCAGGAGTCTTTGAATGGATCAGTGCCTTCGCCGTCAGTGGTATTGTCTTCCATCCGGATCGCCATCTGTGGGTCGGGGAGTGCAGGTTGCTGAAATGGTCGCTACTGGATCAACAGATGTCCCCAGGACTACAGGTTCCAATTCCCCCTCAGTGTCTTTCCAGCTGCAGGTCCTAGTGCGGCCACGGGCCTCAGAATTCTCCTCCCCTAGAGAGCCGAGGGTTCTTTTCATCAGGTCGATAGCTTTCTCTAGGATCCAGTTCGAGTGCTGTGCCCAACTTCCTTCCTCTTCGTTAAGGTGCAGGGATTTCTCCATCTCCTGCTTCCATTCTGGTTGGTGGGGGCCCCTGCCTCAGGGTCACCTTTCTTGCCTTTCTTTCCAACGCCCATTGACCACTGAGGTTTGTGGTTATGCATCTCCACCACCTCTTCTGAGGAGTATGACATTTCAGATCCCGACAGCTGGTAGGTTTTCGATCGGGGGGAAGGCTCCCTCTCCGTGGGGTTTTATCCGTTCCTTGCCTCGTTGTCTGACATTGTATTTTTTGCAAAGTCCCCCGGCAAAGTTCTTCTTTCCAGGTTGACTATTACTGCAGATCCTGTCTAATGTAAGGAACCACTTCAATCCACATCTTAAGAAAATAGAACTCTTGGAACCAGTTTCTTCCAACAGGAACTTTTATAAAGAGAAATTGATAGTAGGCATGATAGACAGGATCTGAGGGATTCCCTCACAAATCGATGTTTTAAAGTGTCCCTAAGCAACCCCCATCCCGCAGTTCTTCCGGGTGATTCAGACCGGCAGATTTCTAGGTGTTAAATCCAGGAAAGATAACATCAATCCGGCTCCGTTGTACACGATCATGCAACAGCTCCTCACTTGATGATGGATAAATAAACCAGATTCCAGAGGCTGTATCTTTTCTTTTCTTTTTTTTTAAACAAATATTTTATTGAGTTTTTTAAGGGTAACAAGGGAATAGGGTCAACAAAGGTAAAACAAAGGGAGACATACAAAAGGGTTAAACCAAAGGAAGGGGGAAAACACAAAAGTGGCATCAATCCCACAAAATAACATCGCTTCAACAAGTAAACCCGTCCGGGTATACATATTAAATCTTAATGATTACTCTAGTATTAAACAGCTTTCAATATAGTCATGTAAATAACAAGTTAATTAATATATCTCATTCATTTTACTAATTAACAATGCTTAATACTAATTAGTTGTAATAACTTTAAAATAGTAATATATTACTTATTGGTTATAATTTACTATATATCACAAATACAAAAAAAAGAAAAAAAGAAAAAGACAAGTTCATACAAATGATCATGAAATATAAATACAAATTATCAATTATCTTTTTAAGTTTCATAACCTTTTCTTGTTCTATCGTATTGCTAACCATTGGTAAAAATTTCCCATGTTTTAAAATAAATTGTATCTTCTTTCTCTTTCATTTCTAAAGTTAATCTATCCATTTCTGCGCATTCAAGTATTTTTGTTATTATAATCTGATCAGATGGTAAATTTTCATTTTTCCAAAATTGGGCAAATGTTATTCTTGCGGCTGTTAACACATGTAATATTAAATACTCATTCTCTGTATCTTTTCAAACCCCCCCCCTTTCCTAGTTGCCCGATAAGGAGGAAAAGTTCAGAGGTGCATAGGATAAGAGGCAAATGGTTACATTGTAATGGTTAGCAGAGGCGAATAAACAAAAGGTTACTTTGTAGTGAATAGAGGAAGTGAAAGTAATAAAAAACCCTCCCCCTTGGGAGTATGGCAGGACCCAGGAAAGGGTAAGAATTGGTTTTAGATCAGAGGAGATAGATAGAAAGGAAATATAACTGGATCCTGACACTGAGATAGGTTTCATCACTAAACAGCATCTTTAATGCCCACTTGTCAATCTCTGGGTTTCTTTGTAGTTTCAGAGGTGGAACATTTGGTGCTGGGGCTGGTTCTGTGCTGAGGTCGAATATGTTTAACAGGTTTAACATGCGTCCAATGTATCCAAGCGTCATTTTCAGCTACTTTCACTGTTATTTGGGTCGTGAGGAGGAACTGGAAGGGCCTCTTCCACTTAGGTAATAATGGTGATTTCTTGACGAACAACTTAATCCAGATCCAGTCTCCCATCTTGAAAGGATGGAGGTTTTCCTTGAATGGCAAGGTCTGGGTCAAGGCACTACAGTCTGCAGAGCTGTTGGTGTAAGGCTGAGAGATATGATGATAAGACCACCTCCCCCTTTCCTGATTAAGAGAGTGAGGGTCTAATCCCTTCAGGGTATCTGGTGGATGACTAAAGAGCAATTCAAAAGGAGAAATGCCCAAATCTTGCCGGGGCCCGCTTCTAATGTGGAACAAGGCTATGGGTAGAACCTGGGGCCGTGGTACGTGTGTTTCCTGGCATAGTTTGGCCAAAAAGGTCTTGAGTTCCCTGTTTTTTCATTCCAGCCCCACACAGATGAGCAAGAGTGCTAGGGGGTGTGAAGGTTTTGGGTGGCCCTAAGCACCTGAGGGACATATGTGATGACTTGTGACACAAAATGTGTCTCTCTGTCCATGTCCAAGGCACTTGGTACTCCAAACCTGGGCACTATATCTTTTAACAGGTGCCATGCTGTTTCCAGAGCAGTGGCATGGTGACAGGGAAAAGCGTCCACCCAGTGAGTGAGCTGGTCTCTGCAGACCAAGGCATATTGGAAACCGTTTGCCCTGGGTAACTGAATAAATTCTAGTTGGAGCTTTTTAAAGGGATGTTGTGCCCATAGCCTCCCTCCCTCAAGGATTGCTTTCCTGGATAAAGCATTGTTGGCTTGGCAGGTCTGGCAGCACTTGGCTACCAGTGCAGTCTTGCTATATGCTCCAGGTGCATACAGATCCATCTGGTTGCATCTACAATAGCCTGAACCGCACAGTGACCCTTAGAATGCAATTGTTGACACATGAGTCTTTGGAGTCAACAGGCGGCAATGGGTCTCCCGTCCAGGACTCGCCAGAACCCTTCCTGAAAAATTGCATCATATTTTTCTACCCATAATTCTGCCTTCCCCGTCTCTAAGAAATCTTGGTAGGGAATCTTGGTATATGCTTTTATTGTGGGGGCAACCAACGGTGTTGGTTTGGGTTAGGGTTAGGGTTAGGGCTTCCTGTTCCGGTTCGCAGCGCTAGCGGATGTGCATGGAGAGTCTCCTCTCCGCCGTCCGGTTTTCCTTCGCCAAAAGACCCTGGAAAGTGTTGAAAGTCACCCTGGAGGGGCGACCACTGTTGAGGAGGACCTTTGCCTGAGCGTGGAAGGGCGGCAGCCCTCCCGCTTGAGCTGAGGCAGCTCCTTTGGATCGACGAAGAAAAGACCGGCCATTAACATGGCCGATCACTTAGCTACACCAGCTGAAATCCAAAAGCACTATTAAGCACAACGAAGCACCGTGGAAGATCTGGGTGAGACCCTTCCTTTCCTCTCTTCTACCCTAAGTACCTTCCTGTGAAAGCCTCTGAAATTTTCCCCCCGCTCTTAATATAGCAGCGTTTATATACCTTGGGAATTTGAGCTTTGGAAAGTAAAGAAAAGAATAACTAATTTTTATAACCAAATAACTGGATTTCTATTTTTTGGATACTTTGGGGTCCTAAAAGTTCCTATTATAGAGACTGAGCATTTTATCTATCCACTAGCTTTGAAAAATACCCTCTTGTTTTTTTTTTCTTAAGTGCATAAAAGCATAATTGCTGTTTTGGAAAAAAAGTTATAACCTACTGGGGACATCTTGTGGCAAAACCTGGCACAGTAACTGAATTTTTCTGACTGTGAAGCTTGTTGGCTCTCTTGATTTGTCCTTCACATTATCAAAAAAGATAAGAATTGGAAACAGCTGGGCGGTGAAAACAACTTCTAGAAATTGTGGAGGCGGACATTGGCTGACTCTTTCTAAACATAGCCTCCACTAAAAGATTATCTTTAACTACCATAGAAATGGAGGAATTCTACCCACAACTTAACTATAAAGTTATACTTGAAAAAATTCTTGAAGCCACTGAGCTAATGAATTCCAGAGTAAAAGCCAAAGATGTTATCCCCAAACTACAAAGTGAACTTCAGACTCCAAATGACCAACTTCTAAATCAAAAAACAATAGAAGAGGAACAACCCATTACTAAAGACGATTTTGTGCAACAATATATACAACCTATTGAGAACCTTGATGACCAAATACTGACTTTAACCAAAGTACCTGCAATTCTCAAAGCAACAGGAACTGAACAACAAGTACAATATACTGAGAACTTTGACAATCTAGATAAGCAAATAACAATGACAACACTGGATATGACTTTTTACTTTACTCAGAGCAAACTGGAAGAGGAAGAGGAAGAGGAAGAGGAGGAAGAGGAGGAGGAAGAAGAAGAAGAAGAAGAAGAAGAAGAAGAAGAAGGAAGAAGAAGAAGAAGAAGAAGAAGAAGAAGAAGAAGAAGAAGAAGAAGAAGAAGAAGAAGAAGAAGAAGAAGAAGAAGAAGAAGAAGAAGAAGACGACTGAACTGATGATAACACTTTAAACCAAATATGGAGACTTGACGTATTAGGGCAGCAACCTAATAACTATAAAAGGGCCAGTTCCTTTGAAAAATTGATCACTGGATGTTCTCCCTTGATTCAAACAGCATGTGTGGGAATGAAGGGAGACATATCGGAGGATTCAAAGGCACTGGTATGGAAGTCTGCCTGGCACAAAAAGAAAGTGAGAGTTAGATTTAAAAGTATGTTTTGAAATTTCATCTAATGGGTTAAGAAGGTTTTTATAGATATTGATTGATTTAATATTTAGTATTTAGATTTATAATGGAAATGAAAATTAACTCTTAGATTATAGTGTTGAATTGTTATATGGAAATGGGTTTGTGATAATGAAAGATATGTTATTAGTAAATGAGGAGCTATTAGGATGAGAAACAGAATTTATTAGTGAAATAAGATAAGAATCTAAATTTTGGAATAATATGTATACTTTAGCTGTGATAATTATTCTGTAATGAAATGAGGGCTACCCGAAGTTTAAACATTATGGTTATTAAAGGCTAAATCTGAACATGGTAATTGGAATTAAGTAAAACTCAAAATCAGGACTTGGATATTTATAACTAAAATTGTGTTCATAAATGTATTGATTGATTGAGCTTTATTAAGAAATGTATTAAATTGAATATGATACAATAATTAAGGGAAATAGAGAGGGAACTTTTAATGATGTAATCTTTGATTTACCTGAATGACTCTGTTATTGGACTATGGATTACCCTATCTCCACGATGTTTCCTAATTACTTGGTTGCAAAAATTGAAAAATTAATAAAACTTGGTATATACTTTTATTGTGGGGGCAACCAAGGGTGTTGGTTTGGGTTGCAGGCAGTCCACTTGGCAGTGTGGTCTGCATATTGGTTACCTTTTGTGATCTGGGTGTAATCCTTTTGGTGGTCTCGGCAATGTACAATAGCTACGGTTGAGGGCTTTTAATAGTTTGGAGAACAAGGCAGCATGGGCAATTGGATATCCGATTGACATCAGGAATCCCTGCTGCTTCCACAGAGCTCCCAGTCATGTGGCAAACCCCAAAAGCGTATCTCGAGTCCATATATATGTTGGCAGACTGGTCTGTCAAGGTTTCGCAGACTTAAGTCAGGGCTACCAATTCAGTGGCTTGAGCACTGTAAGAAGGCAATAGTGGGGAGGTCCAAACAATCTCATGGAGGGAAACGACTGCTGCGCTGGTGACTTAGATCCCATCACATAGGTAGGATGACCGATCAGTGAAAAGTTCTAGGTCCGAGTTTTGCAAGGGTACATCTGTTAGGTTGGGTCATGGAAGCTCGGCATCCTGGATGAGGTACAAGCAGTCATGCAGGATGGTTCCCAAGTGTTCCATTGGCAGCAGGGTGGCTGAGTTCAGGGTGGAACATCATTCGAAGGTGATGTCAGTTGTGAAAAGCTCAGCCTTGTATTGCCCCAGCTGCTGCTGAATAAATGCCTGAATTTGGGATTTTAAAAGAATTGTGAATACATTGTGTGGGACCTTTAGTGTTAGGGGATGGCTGAGGACAATGTCCTTTGATTGCTTGACAATCTCCACAGTTGCAGCCACCACTCACAAGCAAGGGACGGTCCCCGGGCTACCAGGTCCAATTGGATTGAGTAGTAGGCTACTGACTGAAGTGTGTGGCCATGTTCCAACGCTAATACTCCCGAACCCACTCCAGTGTTCTCATGGATAAAGAGTATGAAAGGCTTTGAATAGTTAGGTAAGCCCAAAGCTGGGGATGAAGACAGGTTTTGCTTTATTTTTTCGAAAGCCTGGTTCAGTGATTTTCTCCATTCGACAGAATCTTCCATCTCCTTTGTTGTTAATTGGACAAAAGACTTTGCTAATTCCCAAATGATGGAATCCAGGGCCAACAGAACCTTAGAACTCCCAAAATGGTTCTGACCTGCTATTTAGTTCGGGAGGGGGTTTCATCTCAGTATGGTTTTTACCCATCCTAGAGCTAGCTTATGGGTCCCTGGGGAGATAACATAGCCTAGATAAATCACTTCCTTTTGCAGATACTGCAGCTTAGTAAGTGATGGCTTGTGCCCCCTTTCTGTTAGGCAACGAAGTAGGTGATGTGTGTATCAGCTCTACAGTCCCCTTCAGTCTTGAGGCCAGCAGTAAATCATCCACATATTGGACCAGGATGGAGTTTCATGGTAAACAGATGGATGACACGTCTGCCTTTAGAATTTGAGAAAAGAGTGTGGGTGATTCAGTATACCTTTGAACCAGGTGTATTGTTGACCCTCCCATGTGAAAGCAAATACCATGTTTCCCCAAAAATAAGACCCATTCTTATTTATTTATTTATTTATTTACAGCAAAAAATGCATTAGAGCTTATTTTCAGGGAATGTCTTATTTTGGGGGGAGTGGAGCTGCCCCAAGCGCCTCACACCCGCTTACCTCAGCTCCCCTGCACCCAGGCCACTCTCCGCTCGGTGACCTTCCCCCACCTTCCCTTTCACTCCCCTCTGCTGTTTCGGTCCCCTCTGCTGTTTCGGAGCCAGGGGGAGTGATGGTAAAAAGCTTTGATGCCACTGCGCAACAGCCCCTCTGCCACTGGAGGGGCTTTCTTTGCCCCACAGGTCACCTGCCCAGTGGCAGTCACCACCTTCGTCTCCTCCACCAACTCTCCTGTGGTTTGCACATGACTGGGAGCGCAAACCTTCCCTGCCACCTTCCTTCTCTAGCCCTGGTATCCATCTGCCAGCCCTCTGTCACTGCCACTGCAGTTTCTTGCTGCACTTTCTTGCCCCCCTGCATTGGCCCATGTCTCCCTTCTCCATTCTAGAAATGGCAGCCCCATTTTCTACACTTTCCTCCTGGCAGAAGGGAAGAAAGGAAGGATGCTTTGTATGGAAGGATGCTAAGCCCTGGGAAAACTACGCCAGCTGGATCTAGGCGAGGAAGGCCAGGACCCCTGTGGGAAGTGGATCTTTTCCTCAAGGACTTGCTTTGTAGAACCATTGGGAAAAGGGAGCCTGGTATTCTTCGCCCAGCTCCAACTGGCGTAGTTTTCCTGGAGCTTACTGTAGCATCCTTCCATACAAAGCGCTCTTCCTTTCCTCCCTTCTGCCAGGAGGAAAGTGGCAGAAAATGGGGCTGCCATTTCCAGAAGGGAGAAGGGAGACGTGGGCCGATGCAGGGCGGTAAGGAAGTGCGGACCAGCAGTCACTGCGTGAAGGAAGGAAGGAAGGAAGGAAGGAAGGAAGGAAGGAAGGAGATTGGAATAAGAGGGAGGGAGGGTCTGAGGGAAGTCCAGCCTTAGCACTTGGCCACCAGCAGCCCTGTTGTCCTTTCGCCATCCCCTGGTGGTCTCCCATCCTATTGCTGAGGATGATTTGGTTACAAAGCCAGGTCTCCTCGCATGGAGAGGGAGTGGGCCTCCCTTTGACCCATGCACTTTGTCCTCCACCCTGAGCAACCTGGCCAAGGAGAGGGAGCACAGCAGCAGCCTTGAGGAGGAGGTAAGCGCAGGTGGGCGCCCCCTTGGGGAAGGGCAGCTAGGCTAGACAGGGCTGTGGGGTCCTGGTGCCGTGGGAGCTCAAGGGCTGGGCTGGGTGCTTGACCTCCACTGCCCAGGGCTCTGGGCAGTCTGTGCCACCATCCAGGGGCCCCGTGCACAGCCTGAAGCTCAGTGAGCTCCTACAGTGGACCATGCCCCGGTGCTCGCCCGGTCCCACCCCACTTTCCGCCAGAGACCCTCGGATCCGCCGCAGTCCTGCCCAGGCTCGCACAGGTGCTCCCGATGTGAGTAACATTGAGCTGGCCACGCCCCACCCAGTAGGCCATGCCCATGTCGGCCACGCCCACCCGGCCCCCTAATGGCAACCACAATGCTGATGTGGCCCTCAATGAAATTGAGTTTGACACCCCTGCTATAGGTTAACAGCTGTTTGTTGTCTCTGAACCAGGGATTGGTCTTCACTTTGGTTCTGAGTTTCTGGATCAATTCGCTGTCAGAACTGATGGTTTGCTTTCAAGTTGTTTTTTTGTAAAAAAGTTTTATTGGTTTTTTCCATTTTTTACAAAAGCTTAGGATACAACGTGGTGGTCAGGGTGACAAATCATTCGAAAACAAAATCATATAAGTATAGCTCAGATTAATTATCAAAAATTTCCTCTCTATTTCCTAAATATAATGCTTATTAAAATTAATAGTTTTAGGTAAAATTCAATCAAGCAAAAATCATCAATCACATTGCGATTATAATAATCGATATCCTGTTTTTAAGCTTTACTAATTACAGTTATCATACTCCAATTACGTTTTAATGAACATATAGTTGGGATTTCAGGTATCCTTAATGATAAATCATTCATTGAGACTAATTTTTTTCCTATCACAAATAGCTCTTCCTCTCTCTCTGTTATAACATGGTTATCATATTTAAAATAATAATATAACTCCAACAAATACAATTCTATTTTTAAAAATATATTGTGTCATTTCATCAATCTACATCTGTAAAAAATCTTTTTAACCCCTTTAATAAAGTTTAGACCTTCAAATACTTATCAACTATAATATCAGAAAATTCCCATCCTTCATTCATTATTAAATCAGACAAAATCTCTCTCTCTATTACAGCATAATTATCATGTTTAAAATAATAATGTAAGTCCAACAAATACATTTCTATTTTTAAAAATATATTCTATCATTTCGTCAATCTACATCTATAAAATCTTTTTAATAAAGTTTACTCCTAATAAAGTTTACTCCTTCAGCTGTGATAACAGTAAATTCACATCCTTCATTCGTTATTAAATCAGACAAAATCTCTACAGCCTTTTAAACCCATCAAGTAACATTTTATATCATGTTTAAACCTAACTCTAGCTTTCTTTCTATGCCAAGTTGGTTCCCATATTAAAGCTTTTCGGTTATTGAGCCTCAAAGTTTGATTACAAAAATTTCTGACCAATTCAAACTGAACAAAGTTTTCTTCCCTTTCTGCCAATATCATATGAATATTATATTCACTTTTATTCCATGTTTTAGTTAAAAGTAAGTTATACGCTTTGTTGTAATTTTCGGAGAATTGTATCTGGATGTCAATCTCTGTTATTTTTGGTAGTTGAACTGAATCAATTACAGTGATTCCTTGGTCATCGAAGTTATCCATCAGTTGTAGGTAACGTTGTGTAAAATTAGTTGGCTCAGTGATTTCCGCATTTTCTCCCAGTGTAAGTTCACAATTGGGTTGCAAGCATAATTCCTCTGTCTCTTTAAATTGTATATCTTGATGTATAGAGGCCTGTTCAGGATTACTCTGCTCTTCCTCTATTGTTCCTTGTTCTATGACTTGATTCATTATTGGAGGGTCAATTTGAGGTTCCAGAGTAGCATCTTTAAGTTTTCTCCAAGGTTTCAAATAAATCTTCTGTAAATTCTAAACAAAATTCCAGTATTAAATCATAGTCAAGGTGTGGGTAACTTTCTTCCATTTTGGTGGTAGACTAGCCTATTCCTTTATTAGAGACTGTATTTGAAAAAGATCCACAAATGTCTAATGGCCAGCTTCACCACCCAGCTGTCAAGTTATCTTTTCTCTTCTATTATCATATGAAAGTCCAAATAACCAAGAGAAGTACAGTTGCAATGTCACATTTCACCACCAGATGTCCTCAGTGGACTGTAAAGTCCTTTTTCCAAGTTAATGAAGTTGAAGAAGAAAAAAAAGATTTTTCTCTTTCTTTAAAAAGTTAAGAAGAGAGGTGTCTCCAGCATTATAAAAATTGAAGATAACAATGTCCCATTTTTCTTCTTTTCACCCCAAAAAAGTCCAATAGTAAAAAAAACAAGCAGAAAAACAAAAAAATATTAATTTCTTTTCTTTTTAGCTTTTTTTCCCATATAGACAGCCGCCGCTTTCTTAGAAAAGAGAAATAGTCAACAACTCTTTACAGGAAAGTAATCAGGACAGCGAGAGAAGAGAAAGGTCTCACCCAGATTCAACCACGGTGGTTCTTCATGCTTAGGTGGTCTTTTGACTTGCGGTTGGTGCGGCTAGGTGATCGGCCATTTTACTGGCCGATCTTCTTCTCTGTCGGCCCTCAGAGTTAGCTCGGACAGCTGGAGGAGCCGCCGCTCCTCCACAACCGAGCAAAGCCTCCTCGATGGTAGTCATGCCCCCCCAGGGCGACTTTCAACCCACATAAGGGTCTACCGGCGGAGGGAAGCTAGCCAACGAAGAGAAGGATCTCTTCGTACGACTAGAAGCGCTGCGATCCGAAACCGGAAGTCAGTTTGCTTTCAAGTTTGATGCCTAGTGGTTACTTGAGAAGCTTTTTGAGGAGAGGGGATGATAGCATTTACCACCTCCTCTTGACAGCTCTTGTACTGTGGCATCCTAGATAAGGCATCAGCCAGGAAGTTCTTTCCCCCAGGAATGTATTTGAGAAAAAAGTTAAAATGATTGAAATACTGCACCCATCAAACTTGTTTGGGGAATAATTTGCATGGGGTTTTGAGCGCTTCAAGGTTTTTATGGTCAGTCCACACTTCAAAGGCTATTTTACTCCCCTCTAGAAAGTGGCGCCAGGTGAACAATGCCCATCACACAACAAATGCCTCCTTCTCCCATACAGCCCAAGACCGCTCTGTGTTGATGAGTTTTCTTGAGGTGTATGTGCATGGTTGCAGCTCCCCCTTGCTATTCTTCTGAAGAAGAATTGCACCCATGGCAACATCGCTTGCATCTGCTTGAATGATGAACTGTTCCTTGGGATCGGAATGTTTGAGTATTGGCTCTGCCGTGAACAACATTTTGAGTTGTTCAAATGCTGCTTGGCACTTCATGGTCCACTTTAAATGTTTGCTAGGGTGGGGTTAGGGTTAGATCCCAGTATTCGCTAGGGATAAGTTGAACTCTGGGCAACTGCTCAGTGATCGTTTTCAAAGTTTCTATCGGTTCCTGCCCAGCTACCATTGGGGTGGCTTCTCTCTCTTGGCAATCATAAGGAAGAGGTAGGGGCCCAATTCCTAACCTCATAGTTCTCACCCAAATCTCCCACCATATGTTAGATTGCCACTTATCCAGCCAAGCAGTCCCAGGATTACAGTCTCAGTCATTTTGGAGATCACTACAAATTGGATAATCTCCCAATGCTGTTCTATCTCCAGTTGTACTGGTTCAGTTAGGTGTGTCGACCTACTCAAACCTCATGGTTAGGGATAGTTTCTTGGCTCGGATTCGTAGCTTAAGCACAGTCTGGAGGTTAATCAGGCATCGAGTGCAGCCTGAATCTACTAGTACTTTTAATTCTGTTTCAGCCCCTGTTTTAGGGATTACGAGTTTAGCAGAGAGGGCGAAAGGAGGCATGGCTCAACTCACCATCAAATCATTCTCGCCTTCATCATCACTGTCATACAGGGCTGGCACTGGTAGATGTTCAACCAGAGTTCTCTCTCTTACCCTTGGGTAGGAGGAGATTTCAACGGGCTGGCTTTGATGTACCTAGCTTGATCTCTCACAGTCCCACTGCTGCGGCTGTTTTGAATTTGAGGTGGTGGCTAGGATAGTCTTTCCCTGGGGAGCTGGCGCTAGGCATTCGGCCACCCAGTGCCCCTCTTGACCTTACCTGAAGCACTTGATAGGAACTCCAGTAGGAACCTGGGAGGTGCTGGTACTGGACACCATGGTTGGTCGCCGCCTGAACTGGCATCTCTCTGGCTTCACCTCAGCTTCTTGTAGCACTTGACTTCGATGTCTAAGGTCACTGTCATCAGGTACCACTCTTGGATCTGCTCAGGAATCCCCCGGTATGTGCAAGCCTAATATAGGTCACAGTCCAAAGCCTTCTTAAAGCAGTGGATGAGTAATCACTCCAGCCACGGCCTTATTCTGCCTGCGACCTTTCGGAATTCTCACACAAACATCTTAGCCGTATGGCCCCTTTGCTTTAGGTCACGTATTTCCACCTTGGCTTGCAGGGCTTAGGACTCATCCTCTAACCTGGCTCTCAGCTCTTCCAGGAAAAGGTTTCGGCTCTGATCGGTGGAAAGCAGTTGTGTTGTCCTGGCCTTGGGTCCAGCTGAGGCCACATAGCATATGATTGGGGTCACTTCCCTGACGTCCAGTCAGTCGAATTTCTCTCAGCCTCTCGACCGAGTGACCATGTAGTCCCATCAGAAATTTCTATTCCCCTGACTCCTCCCAGCCAGCCAGCCTCCTCACCCTGCGCTTGGGCGTAAGGGGTAGAGAGCCATGGGTAGAGTCAGGGGGAACTCAGATTCAGCAGCTTTGGGGTGCTTTTCCACTGGAAATCTTCCTTGCTACAGTTAAGGTCCCCGACAGCTAGAGCTTCCTCCCATGTCAGTGACCTGTCAAGATTTGTCTGTACGGATTTTCGGCTGTGCTCAGGTCAGCGGGGCTCCATCCCCAGCCTGGGCAGCCATCCGGGTTCCATCTGTAGGTGTAGCTCCAGGAATGGCTGCTGCTTCCTCCTTTTTCTCCATCCTGGAATCTTCCCTGAGTCTTCACCCTTCTCACAATAGAATCAGGTAGACCAGGGGTAGGCAACCTTGGCACTCCCAGAATTCCTGAGCCAGCATGGTAGTTGAAGTCCATGAGTCATAAAAGAGCCAAGGTTGCCTACCACTGGGGTAGACGGTCAGGGCTTACGACCCCAGGGATCACTCCTCGATAGCTTCCTATCTTAGAGCAGCTCGGCTGGAGAGCGTGGGACAGCGGCAGCTGCCCCAGGATGTGGGGTAGGCAGGGTGGGTGCTCCCGTTGTCCGCAGGGAAAGAAGCAGCATGGAGGCTCTGCGCCCAGTCCAGCCCAGGCACAGCATGGAAAGCGAGGCAGCAGTCCCACGTCCATCCCTGTGCATGAGCGCACCCCTGCCCTACCAGGCAAACAGAGCCTCGGCTGTTCATCTGCACCCTTCTGCTGCAGATGCCATGGCTCCACTTGCCTGGCAGGGTGGGGGCGCACTTGCACATGGGGATGCATGTGGGGCTGCTGCCTCGCTTTCCGTGCCATGCTGGGGCTGGGCTGGACTGGGCACGAAGCCTCCATGCTGCTTCTTCCCCTGAGGACATCGGGAGCGCCCACCCTATCTACCCCTTGTCCCGGGGCGGCTGCTGCCGTCCCACGCTCTCCAGCTGATCACCGGCCAGCCAGGTGCGCCGAGCTTGGGCCTCGGGCAGATGGAGGCCAGAGGGGAGTGAGAGCCACGGCTGCCCGAATTCTCTGCCTGAGGACACATGTGGGAAGAGGCGCCACCTGGCTCGATAAGCCGCAATCCACCCACAGAAGGAGGAGGAGGATGGAGGAGGAGGGCTATCCAGGGACGGGCGCAGCGCTGCCCACGGGGGGGAATCTGACCAGCTCCACCCTGGAGGTGGGGAAGAGGCTGAGGGAGCCTGAAGGGAGGCAGGCATGGTGCTCTGGGGTAGCTGCTCTCACTTCCTCCCCCCACGCTCCCACAGAAGGGCTAGCTGGCTTCAGCATCACCTGGGCAGGCCTGGCCAGCGACGCTGGTGGGCCCGGTCTTTCTTTCTTTTTTTTCTTTCCTTCCTTCCTTCCTTCCTTCTCCCTGCCCTCCTTCCTTTCTCTCTCTCTCTCCCTTTCTCCAAAGTCCAAACTTACGTGTCCTCCTTCCCCCACTAGCCTTCTGCAAAGCGCAAACAGACACCACGTCCTACTTGTCTTCTCCAAACTCACGCCCACCATTGCTTCCAAAGGTCGCTCTCTCGCTGCCCTCCTGCCAAAATCTGCTTTTATAGGTTCCCCTCTCCCCACCCAGCTTTCGCAGCTGTTCCCGCGAGAGCGCTGCTGGATTCAGTTTCCCTGCCCTCTCCAGTTCCCACTAATCAGGTGCACATGGAGAAGGGGAGGGGAGCGTCTCTCTGGCGCACGTGCAGACAGAAAGGGTTCTGCATGCCCAGTCTGGCACACGTGCCATAGGTTCACCACCACGGGATTAGAAGATTGGACCTATCAGAAGCAATTTTTAAAGATTAAGCATTTGTTTGAATATAATTAAAATGTAATATGGATTACTTAATTAGTAAATATTGAATGGAATAGTGATGGCGAACCTTTTAGAGACCAAGTGCCCAAACTGCAACCCAAAACCCATTTATTTATCGCCGGGTGCTGGGTGGGCATGGCCAATGGTGGGCGTGGCCATGGTGGTCATGGCCTACTGGATGGGCATGGCCATGGTGGGTGTGGTGCTCATGGGGAGGGATGCCTGTTGGGGCTAGGCAGGGCTGGAGGAGATCCAGGGGGTCTCTGGCGGGTGGGGTGATGGGCCGGAGTCTTGTCCTGTGAGGTGAGGCGAGGCAGGGCGGGTGTGCCAATTGCCATGGAGCAAGGTAAGGCAAGATAGGAGCCGGGGCAGCTGCTGCCTGACACTATCGGCCCACACACACAGAGGCCAGCGAGCGCATGGGGGCAGATGGTGTCCGTCAGCAGGCATAGCCTGCTGGCAGTCCTGCATTGTGGCAGCCCCATTGGCATGGGCGGACAGCTCCGGGACAGCTGGAAAGGAGCTGTCACCAGGTGCGGGCCCTGTCTACATGGTGGCTCTGACGGGGGCGGTGGCTGCTGCTCCTGCTGCTCCGAGCCCCTTGACCGGCCAACCACACAAGGAAGCAGGTGGCGGTGGTGGTGATCTCTGCTGGTGTGCGAGATCTGCTTGCCTCGTCCGGCTGCCAGTGAGCAGCCAAGGTGGCTTCAGACCCCCGGCTGCACCTCCTCCTGCTTCCTTGCATGGTTGACTAGTCAGAGCAGAAGCTGAAGCCACTCCTGTCAGAGCCATCAATTGGATGGGCCCAGGCCGGGCAAGGACTTCCTTCTGGCTGTCCCCGTGTTCTAGCCCAGCCTATAGCCGTCCTTGTTAAAGGCACAACCCCTGTTGATAAAATAGGCTGGAGACTTAAACAAAACAAACCCCTTTTAATATGGGTGACAAACCTGACAAATAGTCCATAAACAAAAGCAGCAGAAAAGTAGTCACAGGCAAGACGAACAGAACAGGATCCCATGAAGTACTTTGCAAACGGTTGCCTTCAGCAACCAGCACCGCCCACACCTCCTCTTTTTATACAGCAGTCCCAGGGCGTTGCCTCTCAGTGCCTTCTCCTTTTTCCCCTGGAGTAGTCGCATTGACTGCTGCTGATTTACCCTTGCTAATTGCCTGCGTGTGCGAGCATCAATTAGCATGTCCATCAGGTGTGAGTCTTCCAAGTCTGACTCATTCTCCTCACACAGCTGAACTTCATCAGGAACACGACTGGAGGGCCCAGGCTCTTCCTCAAACCGTGAGTCTTGTAATTCATCAGAGCCTCCCTCTGACCCTGATGGCCCTTCAAATGCCTCCTCCACCTCCTCCTCAGATTCCTCAGACTCAGCTGTTGGGAACACAGGCTGGCACGGAATCACGACACCCTGGGCCGTCTCCGCCTGTGCCGATGGGGCTCCGTGACAAGTTCGCCATTATGCAGGACAGCCAGCAGGCTGTGGCTGCTGACGGACACCGTCGGCCCCCATTAGCTTGCTGGCCTCTGTGTGCGGGGGCCGATGGTGCCAGGCAGCAGATCCAGAAGTGAAGCTGTGCCGCCCATCCTTGCGCTGGTGGGGACAGCGGCAGGGCAAGGCGGGATCTGGCATGCGCCCACCCTTTGCCACTGCTGTCCCACATCGTCCCACGTGCGCCTCCAGGATGTGCGTGCAGGATGATGTGAGGTGGCAGCAGGAAAGGGTGGGCATGCACCACAGCTCATTTTCCCCCACCACTGCCCCCACCAGCGTGAGGATGGGCGGCACAGCTTCGCTTCTAGATCTGCTGTTGGTCAGGCTTGGCGATGCAGGGATCATTACTGCCGCCTCCTGCTTCCCTGTGTGGTTGGCCGGTCAAGGGGCTCGGAGCAGCAGGAGGAGCAGCAGCTGCCACTTCCGTCAGAGCCACCGTGTTGACAGGGCCTGCACCTGGTGACAGCTCCTTTCTGGCTGTCCCGGGGCTGTCTCCGCCCACGCTGATGGGGCTGCACTGCGAAAGGGAGATGGAAGCTCTGATTCCCCCCTGCCGGCCGCCCCCAGCCCCCTGCCCAGTGCTCCTTCTATGAAATTCTACGTGACGCAGTATGGATGACGGGCTCGGCCAGCGGGGGGGAGGCTTTCCTCCGTGGAGGCATCCCGGCCCTCCCACCCTCCCTAGCCAGACCCCGCCTTTCCCCAGCCGCAACCTGATGACTCCCATGCTTCTGCACCCACTCCAGTCCAAGACTCCTGCAGCCCCCCGTATCCTTTTGCCCCCCCAGTTCCTTTCCTTCCTTTCTTTTCTCCTTTCTTTCCTTCCTTCCTTCCATCCTTCTCTTTCTTTCCTTCCTTCCTTCCTCCCTCGCCTCCTTCCCTGCCTCCCTCCTTTTCATTTCCATCTCCTTTCTCCCTTCCCTTTCTTTCTTCCTGTTTCCCACACTGGTGTCCTGCCATCAAAGGACTGCAGGAGGGAAGGCATGAGGGGGTTACAAATGGGCAATAAAGCTATATGCATTTTTGTGTGAGAATTCGGGAAGGGTTTGACTGCTAAAGAAAAGCAAATCACCATGAGACCGGTTCATGCCAAAGCTGTTTGGAAAGTTACCAGTCCAAACACCTCAGGGTTCCCAAAACATCCCCACAACATTGCATTGGCTGGGTTTGGTCTGGTCATAGTGGAAAGGATTGGACTAAAGGAAATAGATTTGTCTTGTTGTACAGGAAACTCAGATTCCACCAGACTTTATTGCAACTGGTGTCTCTTAGTAAAAGTACCTTTCACTTCAACTAATGGAGTCGAGGGTTTTTCTTCAATCAATCAGAATAGAGCTGGAAGGGACCTTGGAAGTTTCTCCTTAATTCCAGATTGCTTCCCTCATTGATTAGTTTTGCTAGTCCATTTTTTCTTGTCTTGCCTTCTGGTGCTTTGGAAAAATAAATTGACGCCCTCCTCCTTGTGGTAGCCTCTCAAATACTGGAATACTGCTATCATGTCACCCCTAGTCCTTCTTTTCTTTAGACTGGCCATACCCAAAACCTGCAACCATTCTTCATGTTTTAGTCTCCAGTCCTTTAATCATCTTCGTTGCTCTTCTTTGCATCTTTTTTTGCAATGTGATGACCAAAACTGGATGTAGTATTCTTGGTGTGGCCTTACTAAGGCTTTATAAAGCGGTACTAATACTTCATGCCTCTGTTTATGCAACCAAGGATTATATTAGCTTTTGGGGCTGCTGCCACACACTGCCAGTTCATGTTTAAGTGATCGTCCACTCGGACTCCAAGGTCCCTCTCACAGTTATTGTTTTTGAGTCACGTTTTGCTAATCTGTACTTGTACCTTTGGTTTTTCCTGCCCAGGTGTAAAACCTTGCTTTTCTCCATATTAAATATCATTTTGTTGGATAGGGCCCATTGTTCAAGTCTGTCAAGATCTTTTTGGATCCTGATTTTGTCTTCTGGAGTATTGACTATTCCTGCCAGCTTAGTGTCATCTGAAAGTTTGATGAGTTCCCCTTCTGTTCCCTCATCTAAGTCATTTACGAAGATATTGAAGAGTACTGAGCCTAAGACAGAACCTTGTGGTACCCCAATGCTTACTTCCCTCCATGTAGATATAGTACCATTAAGGACAACTCAGCCAGTTACAAACGCATCTGGTGGTGATGCTGTCTATAGCAGGGCTTTTCAACCAGTGGTACGGGTACCACCTGTGGTACATTGGCACCTGGCAGGTGGTACGTGACCATCCTAGAAAAGTGGTAGTGGGGGAGGGGAATGAGCTGAACTGGTGGCAGCACCGCACAAGCCTGAGCGAGAGATGGCTGGAGCTGCAGGGCTGTCAGGGCTCAGCGGAAGCGCCAGGATCAGTGCCAGGCTCCAGCTGGGCCCAGAAGAAGCACCGATCAGCTGGAATATTGCAGCATCTCCAGGGTCTTGTGATTTACATTCAGATGCTTGGCAACTGATTCATATTTATGACGGTCACAATATCCCAGGGTCATGTGAAGTGACCAAAACCTGCTGCAACCACCCAGCAGACGGGGGGGATAAAAACCAAACACCCCCCCACCCCCGCTGCCAATCCTCAACAGAAATGCTCACAACAATGAAAACCTCGGACAGGAGGAAGAGCGCCGCTGGGTGGGCAGGCAGGTGTCTTGCTTGGCTGTGGCTTGGGGGGCACTTTTTTCAGTGCCATTGTAACTTCGAATAGTCACTAAGTGAGCTGTTGTAAGTCGAGGACTACCTGTACTTTATCACTTTTTTCCTTTTTTTTGGTCATCAAGTTTTTGACACCTTGCTAGGCGACTGGTGGTACTCGGATATTGCCATATCCTAAAAGTGGTACAAGGGTGAAAAGGTTGAAAAGCCCTGGTCTATAGCACATTTTTCTAGCTTATCTTTGTCAAATGCCTTGCTGAAGTCTAAGTATACTATGTCCACAGCATTTCACTGGTCTACTAATTTAGTCATTTTGTCAAAGAATGAAATAAGATTGGTTTGGCATGATATGTTTTTAACAAACCCATGCTGGCTACTAGTTATAACTTTATTTGTTTCTAGATGTTCACAGATCTGTTTTTTGATTATTTTTCCAGTATCTTCCCAGGTAGTGATGCTGGGCTGATTGGTCTGTAGTTTCCTGGTTCTGTTTTTTTCCCCTTTTTTGAAGAGTTGACCCACATCAGCTCTTTTCCAATCCTCTGGTAATTCCCTAGTGCTCCAAGATTTTTTAAAGATATGATACAATGGTTCTGAGATAACATCTGCCAGCTCCTTCAGAATTCTGGGATATAATCCATCAGGTCCCGGTAATTTATATTCATCAAGGTCAGACAGATTAGACTGGGGCAGGTCTGACAGAGAGAGAGATGATGGATGGATGGATGGATGGATGGATGGATGGATGGAGAGATGATGGATGGATGGATGGATGGATGGATGGAAGATAGATAGATAGATAGATAGATAGACATGTTTTAATGTCATCATTAAATGAATGCCATGGTTGTAAAACAAACAACATAGTCATTAAGCAAACCTGCTATGTGGTGGGTTTTGCCAAAATCTAGAAGTAAACACCAGTTTTCGGTAAACATGTAAATCATGGTTATGATCACAAATATTGTATTTGCATCAGTGCTTTTTTTGTAAAAAAAAAAAAAAAAAGTGCCAGAACTCACGCTCAGCTCCGGCTCCAGTCAAAAGCCCTTTACGGAGCGGGGGGGGGGAGAGAGAAGAAACTGCTTTAGGGAGCTTCCGAGGTGCAGATCACTCACCTGGCAAAGTCTGTCTCCTCTGCAGTGGTTCCTGCTGCCGCTCCAATGTGAGCCCAGGGGACTCGTCCACAGCCCCCTGTGGCCCGATCCGGGCTCCGGAGGCCTAGAAAAGACCTCTGCTGCCCAGATCTATGGCTGCACAGTGATTTTGCGGGCGGCATGGCGTGGCCCGATCTGGGCTCCGGAGGCCTTTTCCAAGCCTCCGGAGTCCACATCCATGGCCACGGAGCGATTTTGCGCCCCCCCCAGCGGCCTGATCCAGGCCATGGATTCGGGCTCCGGAGGCTTGGAAAAGGCCTCCGGAGCCTGGATTGGGCTGCAGGGGGGGGTGCAAAATTGCTCCGTGGCCATAAATCTGGACTCTGGAGGTCTTTTCCAGGCCTCTGGAGCCCAGATCGGGCTGCAGGGGGCCACAAAATCGCTCCGCAGCCATAGATCTGGGTTCCGGAGGCTTGGAAAAGGTCTCCAGAGCCCGGATTGGGCAGCTGGTGGGCCTCAAAATCGCTCCGCAGCCATGGATCTGGGTGGCAGAGGCCTTTTCCAGGCCTCCGGAGCCCGGATTGGGCTGCTGGTGGTCCACAAAATCGCTCTTAGCCATACCTGTACTCGCGCTGGCAGCTTAGAAGGAACCAGTTATTCCGTTTAAAAAAAGGTGCCGGAACGCCATTCCGTGCATTCTATGATAAAAAAAGCCCTGATTTGTATACTTTAAATGCAAGCCAGTTACCAAGCACACAAAATGTAGTCACAAGACTATGTTGACATGAGAGGACTGAACATCATAACTCCAGAACTGGATTGTAAGTTGCTTTTTCAGGATCCGTCATAACTTTGAACAGTCATTAAGTGATAGGTCATAAGGTCTACTTGTACACAAATCCTAGTACTTTATATTTTATATCTAATCCCACATCAGTTTGCATCTAAGGCTCACCTTGATGTCAACAGCCTTAGAGTTCTAGGAGAAGCAACTGCTGTATTATATTTCTGCAAGTACCTCTCCTTTTTTTGTCCTAGAGTGTGTACATGTGCCTGTGCACACTTTTTTCTTTGACTAATACACATTATTAGCAAATCTACATACAGAGATAGCAAAGATAAGATGCCTTCTGCAGGATGTTTTCTACTAACAGCTTCACAGCCATTTTTTCCTCCTAGAGATTTTATCTAATCTTGGGAGGTATATAAGAGTTATGGGTTGTAAACAGGCATGCTCAGAGTCATAATTTCTTTCAAGAAATGGTGACAGCTCAGTTCTGGCTGATGCAGTAAAGATGGCTTTCGAATTGTTATTTTAATATGCCTTATGTTTATACAACTAGAAAGGCCTAATGAATTATCTTTTCCTAATATCTTGACTCTTTCTCCATTATCCAGAACATGGAAGTGCTGTATTATGAGAAGTCTGCAGTTTAACTGCCTGAGATGACAGCATTAGTGTTTGTTTTGCTGGAATTGCCATAATTCAGCAGAAGCAGTTGGTTACAATAGAAGGAAAGAGAATGGAGTAGATTGGTTCCTGTTGATAAATCTAAATTCTTCATGTAATCTGTTTAGTACTGAAAGGGGGAAAAATTTGAATAAGAACATGGGGAGTCTTTGGTGGAAACATCTGCTCAGGAGGATGTAGTTTCTTGGTTTCTATTTTTCCCTAAAGAGAATTCAAAATGGCATAATGCAACGTAATATACTACCACCATTCTTTCAGATTAGTACTAGTTGAAGGCATTAGTAACAAAGTTAATCTCATTTGGTGATGGCTGATACGTTCATTAGCAGTAGCAAAACAAAAGCTATCCAACAAGAAATGCTACTTTTTGATTAGTCCTTCTGTGGCAGTTATGTAGCATTATATGGGAGTACCACAGTGTCAAAATTACAGGGTATATTTGATGGATTTTAATAGCGTACATTAGCCCTAGGTATCAGGATGCATGTCATAAGCAGACTAGCCTTTGGAATCTGCACTAACAGTTTGGGTCAGTAGCTTGATAAGGGAAGGATCTTTTTAAGATATTGAGTTGACCGTTAGTGTTAGGCTTATACTCTTAAGTATTTATACAAGGTAAAAAGTGAAAAAGTTGATGCAAAATATAGAATACACATTCATAAATGCATACATATGCAAATACTGCTCTATTTTGTGAAAGCAGCATTATGCAGAGTGGAGAAAAAGAATAACTTGAAGCTTAGAGTTTTGAACTAGGGCACAATAGCTTATTGAATCAGCTAGATTAAGCAGACATAAAGATATAAAAACAATCACAATAAGAAAGTGAGAATGGTATACATTTAATCTAGCAAATAGCACAGTTCCATTTTGTTACACATGAGACCACTGTCCTATTATAATAAAACTAATAATATATTTTGGACAATATTTTAGCAGTTTACATATGGAAATGTTTAAAATAAAGCTATATTTCTTGAATTAGGTGATCACTTAAAATGGACTTGCCTTATTCTGTTTAAATGTATGCATTTATTTATTGTCCTTTATTCCAGAATGATTTGTAAATCACGAAAGCTGTAGTTCTGTCCCCTATACAAGATATTTTATTTGTAACCATTACAAATTACTAAGTCAGGAGGAGGGCAATTAAAAAAGATTTCCAAAAAGAATAAACATTTGATTCAAAGACCTTTTCCTCTATTTGCCTTAACATTCTTTAGTTTTCACAGTTTTTTCAATCAACATTTCAGACAATAATAACAAGTTTTCAATAATAACAAGTTTTCAAATACACAAAATTTCTATTATGCTGCATGATAGGCAAATGTGGGAGAGAAGAATGAGCAGAAAAACTGATTTGATGTTGAAGCACTAAACTGAATGTCTGAATTTAAGAGTATAAGAGAAAATGTCAAAAATAATTAGATTAAGTTCTGAAGTTCTTTTATTTTTAGGATGTTGCGCATAAGACTGCTGTGATAGAAATGAATATCAGTTGACCTCTATATTTGAAAATGTAATAATCCTTTTAATATATTTAGCACCAATCTCCTGATGTAGATCATAAAAAACTTTTGGAAGGGAAAACATTCATTATCTTATTTATTTTATATGGCTGTCCATCTCATATATATGATTTCTGGCAGCTAATAGTTAAAAACAGAATAAAAGCATAATTTAAAAAAATTAAAAACAATAGAAACAAGATAAAATAACATAGCAGTGAGACCCCTCATTTAAGTCACAACTGGTTAATTAGGTCACAACTGGTTAATTGTTCTGTCAGGAAATTTCTCCTTAGTTCTAGGACTAGGTTGCTTCTCTCCTTGATTATTTTCCATCCATTGCTTCTTGTTTTGCTTTCTGGTCCTTTAGAAAATAGGCTGACCTCCCTCCTCCTCTTTGTAGCAACCTCTCAAATGCTGGAATATTGCTATCATGTCACCCCTAGTTCTTCTTTTCATTAAACTAGACATACCTAATTCTTGCAACTGTAGCGGGGACTGCCTGAGAGTGCTTGCAGGAGCTTGACTGGGAAGGAAAAGATTGGGACAGCTGCAGTTGGCTTTGGGTGTGGCTGGCGTGAGTGGAAGGAGGAAGGATAGAAAAGGAAAGGAAAGGAGAAGGCCGGGGTGGTTGGAGTTGAGAAGAGAAGGTCTGGAAGCTTATTTTATTTTTCTATCAAGGGT
>NW_015386454.1:748706-799785 GCF_001527695.2 Protobothrops mucrosquamatus | reverse complement strand
CCCTTGATAGAAAAATAAAATAAGCTTCCAGACCTTCTCTTCTCAACTCCAACCACCCCGGCCTTCTCCTTTCCTTTCCTTTTCTATCCTTCCTCCTTCCACTCACGCCAGCCACACCCAAAGCCAACTGCAGCTGTCCCAATCTTTTCCTTCCCAGTCAAGCTCCTGCAAGCACTCTCAGGCAGTCCCCGCTACACAACCATTCTTCATATGTTTTATCCTACAGTCCCCTAATCATCCTTATTGCTCTTTTCTGTACTCTTTCCAAAGTCTCAACATCTTTTTTATACTGTGGTGACCAAAACTGGGTGCAGTATTCCAAGTGTGGTCTTACCAAGACATTATATTCACATGATCTTGATTCTTGATTCTCCAGCCTTGAAGAAGATTGCCTCTCTAGCCTTGAGGAAAATTGCCTGTGTTAGCTTTCTAGCTGAGCCTTGCATCAGCAGCTGCAGGTGAAGGTAAAAGTAAGTGGATCTGGGCATGGTAGGGCAGGGCCAGGCCTCTCCGGAATGAGGTAGGGAAGAGAAATCCAGAATTTTCAGAAGTAGTGTAACCTTCAACCAGTCTAACAATATTAAGTGCAGCCCTTAACTATCAAAATGTTTCATATATCTGCTGTAACCTATAACAATTTCTTTTGTACAAACCTATTAACATTATAAGGATAGCCTGCTTCAGAGGTCCCCAACCTTTTGGGCATCAGGGACCAGTTCCTTGGAGAAAGGTTTTTCCATGCACCAGAAAGTGTGTGGATTTGTGTGCTGCCTGCATCCCATGGATGGGGCTTTGCTTATTTGTGCGGACCAGTTGTGGCATGCCACAGACTGGGAGTTGGGGACCCCTGGACTATTCCCTTCACTCGCCTGGGTAATATAAAGGAGGAAGATTTTGGGTAGGGAAGTCCTGTCCATTACAGAAGCCTGCATTCCCGAAGGACTGAGGAAGAACTTCCCTGCACAATGGACTTTATCCATATTTTGTCCTTCCCTCTCAAAGGGAAAGCTTGAGATGTGAACAAAGCTGAGCCTTCCTACATGACTGACTTAACTCAAATATTGCCTTTACCCAGTGAAGGAGATTAGGAGTGGGCAAAGTTGGTATACGTTGATTTGTTGGGCATTTATGCTTCAGGAATATTGGCAGATTAAATATATTGCAATGATGGGGAAAAGATCAGGCTGATGGTCAGGCATGATGGACAAAATTTGGGCCTTTCGGTTGGAGGTTCCCTATTATTGTATTATATTATGAGAATATATTCCATTAATGATATAAATTACTAACTATGATTCTGGAAAAGATGACATACAGTACTTTGTAAGAAGCAATAATAGATTCTAAACTCAGCATTGTATCTTTATATGTTAAGCATTTTAGGAGAATACTTGCACTGAGCTTCACAAAACAGGAGAGGCACCTGTTAGTATTAATAGGAGCAATACTTCCACACACCATTGAGTGAGTGCCTTCTTCATCTTCTGTTCTTAAAAAATCAATATACAAACTGAATGGAAAGAATCAAGTTCATAAGAAAACCTCAAGGATGTATAAAGTAGCATTTAAAGAGCTGTAAAAAGAAAGAGGAGAAGATAAAATAATTATTAAAGAAATCTGCTGTTATCCATACAGGATGTTTATCTTTCATCTTTCCAGCACTATCTGCTGTCACATTATGTGCACTTTTAAATTCACTGATTTTCAAATGCCAATAAAGTTCTAGCAGTTTAACAAGACATAAGAATGTATGCTAGCAAATAAAGATGATTAATGGTAATAATGGAAAAGGAAAAAAAACTACTGTAGCAACTATCAGACTACAAATGGTACATAAGCTTTCATTTTGTACTAAATAAATAGCTCTATATTCTGTGCAGGTTTCATCTTTTGCCAATGCTAGAATTCTTATATGGAAGTTTTCTGTGAGCTAGATTAGTGTACCTATTTTAAAGACAGGAGTGAACAATTATTTTGGATAAATAAGCACTTCTAAAATTTTGAACACGTTATGGGCACTTTCTCAAGTGGTACCATGGAGGTGTTGCCTATTTGTGAAGTTACCAATACTTAAGAGACAACAAATTGGTGGTGAGGTTGTTCTCTGCTGTCCCTTTTTGCTGATGGATTGCTATCACTCAATTTTTATTTTTTCTAAAGGGGCTTATATAGAGCCTGGAGTTATTCTTGTACAGTCAGTAAAGATGATTTGCAGCATGCTGCATTTTCAATTATTTTTAATTATTGTTTTTTGATGCAGGTTCTACACTCACATACCAGGTGGCCAAATATTTTCATCAAGTTATAGAATTGCACAAAATGTTTAATTAGATGTCATTTTATTTTATTGTCTTATTTTTTTCTTTGATAACAAATTGTTATATTAAACTATTTATTTTATTCTGCTGTAAATGCTGGTAATAAAAATATTTGATTTGATTATTTTTAAACTTAAAAGTCTTTGAAATATTAAAATCAGATAGGAGAGTGTACTGAACAAAGTACTAAAATAGGCTTCTCCGTGCAGATGGGTATTTAGCTGCAATATATTGGCATATTTTGGCTTTGAAGATGATCAGAAAATATCCTTAATTTATTAAATTGAAGTTAAAAATCCATGTATTATGGCTTTTAAATCACAAGAGCAGAAAAGTTTCTGGGGATTCTCAGTCCTCCAGGTCATAGTTGTCCCAAAGGTGCTTTTTCTTCAAAAGGCAACTGGACTGTTTTTTCCTTGAGGAAGAAGAAGAAAAAGTTTCTCTTCTCATCCAAAGGAAACTTCTTCTTCCTCAAGGAAAAAAACAATGCAGTTGTCTTTTGAAGAAAAAAACACCTTTGTGAAGAGCAGAAAAGGCAACTATGGTATTCACATAACGGTTAGCAGGACGCATATACAACTGGACCAAATATCACTATGGAGGAGGTTGAACATGCAATAAAAATAGCAAAAACAAGAAAAGCCACAGGACCTGATGATATCCCAGTAGAAAATTTAAAATTGCTGGAAGACAATGGGAAGAATTTTTTACTGCAGCTCTTCAATCGTATATATGAAACAGGAAATATACCAAATGATTGGCTAAAATCAACCTTTGTGACAATCCCCAAAAAAATAAATGCAAAGAAGTGTACCGAATACAGAACAATAAGCTTAATGAGTCATGCCCTGAAAATATTCCTGAGAATAATTCACACAAGAATATACAACAAAATTGAAGAGTGTCTAGGTAACAAACAATTTGGTTTCAGAAACAATCTTTTTTTTTTAATTTTTTATTGATTTTTAATTAAACAACATATATCAATATGATGCATTTACATACACAAGTAAAAAAAAAGATAATGCAACTCAATACATTTTTGGAAACGCTCGGCAGTCCCCGCCTTGCCTCCTCCCTCATCCACTTTCCTGTCCTTCCTCCCTCTAAACCCACAACCTCTCCTCCTTCCTCCTTTCCACCTAACTACATCCCTTCTCCCTTCTTAGCCGCCTCTTCGAGTGCAGTTTGGGGTACCAGCCGAGCATCTCCTCTTTTCAATATAATTATTATTTACCTATAACATATAAATACATCAATTTTTATAATTTCTATCCCCTAATCCCCTTCCCCCCCTGGACTTCCCAGAACCAAATACAGGATTAAAACACATCCCATTATATATCTAAATTACAATTTAACTAAACAAACATAATACAATCAATATTTACATACTTTAACTCTAATAAGACAATAAGTAAAAACAATCTATCTACTCAAAAACTATGTGATATTTATTCATTCCATACTTTCTCTAAATATAATCTATCCACCTTCGACATTTAAGCTATACAAAACAATTTTTTTAAAAATCTAAATATCTATCAAGCATCTTATATAAATTTTTTTCCTTAAATTTTACACTTAAGTTTCTTCAGACTAAAAAAAAATAGGATAAAGTCCCATTCTTAAATTTATCAAATATTTTAAATCTTTCAAAATACTATAAGTTCCTTATAAACCTATAACCCTTTTTATATTATTCAAATATTAAAATAATTTCTTCCTTTTCCATAGTAAAGTCAGACCATTCACATTCAGCATCTTCATCTTAACCGTCCTTTGGCTTGTGAAGCTTATTAAGCATTCCCTGCAAGTCTGTTGTTACAGATCTCTTTGGCCTCGCCCCTCCCACTGGCTCCGACGTTGGTGAATATGTTATCGATATAATTTCTTTTGGTTGTTGTTCTCTCTCCTTACGCCTATAGGCAGCACGAGTCATTCTTTGCTCCTTTACATTCATTCCCAACTTTTGTTGATTCTGAGGATCTGTTGCAGATAATGACGTGGCCCCAGGCAGTTCCACAACAGGTTGCTCCATCAAATCTTCCTGTGCTTTAGATGTCGTTGATGTTGGTAAATCAGCTTTCAGAACCGATGAGTAAAAATCTTTAGCTTTTTGAACAGAATTTAATCTATATCTGGTCCCCAAATAATTTACCACAATGCCCAAAGGAATCTCCCATCTAAAAGGCATCTGCCGCTTCTTTAACTCCTGAGCCAAAAAGGTAAAATCCTTTCTTCTTCTTAAAATCTTAGAAGGTATTTCTTTTAAAAGTATAATATCTTGTGCAGCAATTTGAAATCTCTGCTGATAAAAAAGCTGTATAATTTCATTACGACGTACTCTTGTAGTAAAGTAAACAACCACATCTCTAGGTAGATTTCTCTGACGTGCAACCCAGGAGTTTACTCTAAAAAAATTTTCTATTTCTCCATAGATCACCTCTGGGTTGCAATTCAAAACCAGGGCCAAAGCTGTAACAATTTCCTCCTTAAGTTTCTCTTGTAGATCCTCCTTAAGACCCCTGATTCTCAGGGCAAATTCCATTTCTTTATATTGTGACATTACCATCTCATTTTGAAGAATTTCCACGCCTTCTTCTACTTGCTCAAGTCTGTCCTCTGTTCCTTCCATTTTCTCCACTAATTCATCCACCCGTCCCTCTATACGATCAATATGAATTGCTAGTCCTTGAAAGATATGTGATATATTTTCACAAAGTTCCTGATTTTTCTTATCAAGAAGTTCTTCTGTTTGTTTCACAGTCTGCAATGAGGACTTAGCTAAAGCCTCTTGTAGATCTTTAAGTGTGATGGAAGGAGGAGGTGATGGTGGGGGAGATCTAGGTTTTTGTTGTTGAATTTGCACAACAGGAGAAGAAATAGCTGTTTTAGGCAATGCAGAAACTCCAGTACGTTTTGAAGCCATTCTGCCAAATTGTTTTTGAAACTCACAACAGCAAGTGTAGACTTAAAAAAGCTTGACTTAAAAAAAATTCTTTAAAGTCCTTTAAAATGTATCATTCCACAACTGGAAAAGAAGTGAAAGTTTTCCTTTTGTTACAAAGAAGCAGCGCTTCCGCGGCCATTTTCTTCTCACTTTCACTTATAGCAAGTAACAAAAATCCCAGTAAAATCTTTGAGTTAAAGTCACATTTTAACTAAAATAAAAATCCCCTGTCAGGTTCCGTCTGTTCAAAAGTTACTCACAAGCAGATACAAAGTAGCAGCAGTGGTGGCGACGTCTAGCTTCGCTCCGAGGAGCGAAGACACTCCGAGCTGCAGAGAAGAGGTCCGGACTCCGGGGGAGTTCACACCTTCACCCCCCCAGGATCATTCCTGGGGGGACTAGGGAACTCAACCCCTATCCGAACCAAACTCACTTTCTCCCCTTCGCCCGGGGAGAAAGTTCCAAGCCGCAAAACAGCTGATCCGCGTTGTTTTGACAGCTTTGATGCAGTCCCGGGCAGGAGGCTGAGAAAAAAGCCTCCATCGGCGAAGCCTCGCCACAGGAAGTCCGGTTTCAGAAACAATCTTTGTACACGAGATGCGCTATTCAGCATTCAAGTTCTTGTACAGCATTGTAGATATGTCAATCACAGTGTTTACATGTGCTTCATTGATTTTGAAAAAGCTTTTGATAAAATAAGACACAGCAAACTGTTAGAAATCCTGAAACAAGGGGGACTAGATGACAAAGACATCCAAATCATAAAGAATCTGTATTGGCATCAGGTAGCAAATGTGAGATTAGGCCAAAAATACTCAGCTGATGCAGAAATAAGAGGGGTCAGACAGGGTTGTATTCTGTCTCCACTGTTGTTCAATATCTACTCTGAGTCAATCTTCAACGAGGCACTGGAGAACATCGATGCTGGCATCAAAGTAAATGGTGTTTGGATCAACAACTTAAGATATGCTGATTATACAGTTCTTCTTGCTAGTAAGCATGAAGACCTTCAGCTCCTCATCAACAGAGTCACAGAAATATCTGAAAAATATGGCTTGACGCTTAATACCTCAAAAACCAAGATCATGGTCATCAGCAAATAACCCGTTAATTNAATTCCACCAATAAATTCAGAAGGAATACCACTAGAAAAAGTTGAAAGGATCATGCACCTCGGTTCTAATTTACATGAAAGCTGGGACATGACCACTGAAGTAAAGACAAGGATAGAGAAAGCTTGAACAGCATTCTTCAAAATAAAAAAGGTCTTCTGCAGTCACGACATAAGCCTAAGATGAAAATCAGGCTTGTCAGATGCTATATTTTTTCTATCCTGCTCTATGGAGTAGAGAGTTGGTCTCTGACAGAAGGCCACCTGAAGAGTTTCTGGTATCGTCGCTGGATGTAGACCCTGGGGAGTGATCGTCCGTTCACCAGCTCCGAAATTCCTTTGCTGGCGAGCCCGTTTGGGCTAAAAGCCACCCTGGAGGGGTGGCTGCTGAAAGGTGAACCTTTGGAGAACGGGAGCCGGTGGGAGCCGGCTCTCTGAACCCAAAGCAGCCCCTGGAACCAGCAAGAGAAAGGCGGATCGCATGTATGTGAGCCGCTACCAACAGCTGATCGTCGGAAACAGAAAACAGCTGATTTTGACAGCAAGTAGCCAGTCTGGTGAGATTATTTTTTGTTCTTTGTGGAAAGTGGATTTTTTGGTGGAAATAGCCTATCTTTAACGGAAAGCTGGAAGCTTGAAGGAGGAAGGAGGAGGGTTTTTGTCTCTCCCTCACACACAGGCAGCGTTCTAAGCCAGGGCTTTTCAACCAGTGGTACGGGTACCACCTGTGGTACATTGGCACTTGGCAGGTGGTACGCGACCATCCTAGAAAAGTGGTAGTGGGGGAGGGGAATGAGCTGAACTGATGGCAGCACCGCACAAGCCTGAGCGAGAGATGGCTGGAGCTGCAGGGCTGTCAGGGCTCAGCGGAAGCGCCAGGATCAGTGCCAGGCTCCAGCTGGGCCCAGAAGAAGCACCGATCAACTGGAATGTTGCAGCATCTCCAGGGTCTTGTGATTTACATTCAGATGCTTGGCAACTGATTCATATTTATGACAGTCACAGTATCCCAGGGTCATGTGAAGTGACCAAAACCTGCTGCAACCACCCAGCAGACAGAGGGAATAAAAACCGAACACCCCCCACCCCCGCTGCCAATCCTCAACAGAAATGCTCACAACAATGAAAACCTCGGGCAGAAGGAAGAGCGCCACTGGGTGGGCAGGCAGGTGTCTTGCTCGGCTCTGGCTTGGGGGGCACTTTTTTCAGTGCCATTGTAACTTCGAACAGTCACTAAGCAAACTGTTGTAAGTCGAGGACTACCTGTACTTTATCACTTTTTTCCTTTTTTTTTTTTTGATCATCAAGTTTTTGACACCTTGCTAGGCGACTGGTGGTACTAGGATATTGCCATATCCTAAAAGTGGTACAATGGGTGAAAAGGTTGAAAAGCCCTGTTCTAAGCGACTCCATTGCTAAGGAAGAAATTTAATTGGGACTATTTTAAAGTTTGTCTTTGATTGGAGAAATCTAAAAAAATAAAGAGAATTCATTTGGAAAGCCATCCTAATTATTTTTCCTTTTTTAAAAACTTTAAAACTGTGTTTTCACTCTGAATATTCTTTTAAAAAAAAACCCTGGGAAAGAATCAGCGTTCCCCTGGTGGTTATATTGTAGCACTTTTTTTCTTCCCTTTGTTCACTGTGGCTAACCTTGTGTATTCAACTGTGGAACTTGGCTCAACGCCCATACACTTGGCTGCATGCCCAGACATTCTTATCTCCCTTTAAAAGTGACTGAGAGAGACTGTTCAGCTTTTTATCTGACTTTCTGGTTAGCTGTACATTCCCCATAACAAAGGGAAAATACAAAAGAAGGGATTTTTTTTCTTTCTTTTGGCTTTTTTTCCATTTTGGCTGCAGATAAAGTTTAATTGGACTATAACTTGGATATTATTCATCTTCTCTTGACAACTTTTATTTTTACTTTTTATTTTTTTATTTTTTGGTTGTTTATTTGAAGTCTCCTCTTTTCTTTTTTCTTGAGGGTTTGATTTTTTCTATCTCCCCTTTTAGAGATAAATTTATTACTATTTCTTTTTTGAGATTGTTTATTTTTCCTTCGGTTGTTTCCTTTTCAAAAAAAAAAATTCTTCTATTTTTTTTAATTTCTGCTCCCTTTTTGGATGGTTTTGAGATTTTTCTTTTTTCTTTTCTACTCCCCTAAAGGATTTGTTTTAATTTTTTGCTTAAACTACGCTTGGCCTTGTCTCCTGGTAATAGGAGGGCACTGGATTATAATTGGCCATCGGGCTACCTGGTGGATTATAATTAGCCATCGGGCTTTTGGGTGGATTACAAATAAGTATAATAATTAGAAGATGAATGTTTCAAATTTAGCTAAAGGGGCGAGAAAAGGTTCCTCGGCCTCCGCTTTAACCTCGGTGAGTCCACCTCCTCAGAAATCAATTACTACTTTTCTACAACAAGATTCTCAACAGAAAGACACCCAAGCGATACTCCAGGCAATTTCAGCTCAAACCAAAAATATTGATGATCTGAAAATGGAAATGAAAAAAGATTTGGAAAAAACTTATGAAGATTTGAAAAGTGATCTTCTTAAAATGGATCAAAAAATGGAAACCTTTCAACAGGCGATGGCAGACACTCAACAAAGAATGCAAAAAATAGAAGATAAGTCAGTGGTGGTCGATCAGAAAATTGAAGCGTTGCAAGAGGAAAATCAGAGATTGGCGCAAGCTAATGCGGAACTGGAGGACAGCATGGCTGTGATGGAGATGGATAATGCATCACACTTCCTAAGATTTCAAAATATTGTAGAAGAGAAAGATGAGAATTTGTTGGAGTTGATGAGCGTATTACTAGCGGAATTGCTTGGAATGGAAATGAATCAAATAAAAAGAGTAGATCAGGTTTTCAGAATCAACTCAAGCTATGCAAGAAGAAACAGAGTTCCTAGGGAGGTCCATGTAAGATTTCTCAAAAGATTTACATGCGATGAGACCTTGAGAGCAATAAGAGACCAACCACTGAAATATAAAGATAAAGAACTTGTAGTTCTTAAACAGATTCCCAGAAGGATAAGAGAAGCGCAAAGAGAATATCAATTTTTAATGAGGAAACTCTTTAATAAGGGAGTGAATTTTAGATGGCTGGTCCCAGAAGGATTATTAATCTTCTGGGACTCGAAAAGATACAGAATAGATACTCCAGTCCAAGCAGAGGAATTTTTTAACAATCACAGAGCCTTTTTAGAAAAAGGTGATGCTGAACCCAAGAAACCAGAAGAGACGATGGGTGCAGGAGCACCGAAACAATCGGAGGAGGGGGAATCAAAAAAGACACAATCAGAGGAAGATGTAAGACCGAAAGACCAGAGACAGTAAGCTCCCCTAGAAGACTAGATATAATTGAAATTATGGAGGAGATTGGAATTTTTTCAATAAATATAAATGGTCTTAACTCCCCATCAAAAAGGAGTAAAATATTTAATAGACTACAAAAATTGAAAATGGATATAATTTGTCTTCAGGAGACACATATTAAAAGACAACATTTCCAGAATTTTAGAACAACCAAAGATAGGTAAACTTTATTTTTCTTTAGCACGGCAAAAGAAAAGAGGAGTAGCATTTTATATAAAAGAAAAGATGAACCCAAAATACATTTATGTTGATGAAGAAGGGAGAATATTAATGGTGGAAATTACATGGGATCAAAAACAAATTCTGATGGTTGCGATATATACTCCCAGCAAGAAGCAGGACCAGTTTTTTTCAGCAATTATATGATAAACTAGTGGAGTTAAATTATTAAAATCTTTTCATACTTGGTGATTTTAATGTAATAGTTGATGCAATATGGGATTATAAAAGCTACAAACAAGGGAAAAAGGGGGAAATACCCTACCTAAGTCTTTCTTAAAGATGAAAGATGAATTGTGTATACAAGACATACGGAGAGAAATGAATCCAGAGAAAGCACAATACACATTTTATTCAAATAGGCATAAATCCTGGTCAAGAATTGATATGATATGGACTTCATATGATTTAAAGACTATGATACAAGAGGTGGAAATTGAACCCAATATTTGGGCTGATCATAATCCAATTAAAATGACTTTGAAAGGAGCTAGGAAAAAATTAAGATGGTCATTGAATAAATCTATATTAAAAGAAAAAGAATTTCTACAGTTTGCAACGAAAGAAATGGAAATCTTTTTTAAAATAAATAAGAAAGAAGAAACCTCTATTCAAAATCTTTGGGACACTGCGAAAGCTTATTTTAGAGGTTTGGCTATAACTTACCTTGCTAAAAAGAACAAAGAAAAGAGACAAACACAGCTTAATTTGAAAGAACAATTTAGGAATTTGGAATTTGAGTTACAAAATGATCCACAAAAGAAGAAGCTGAAGACACAAATGGAATTAATAAAACATAAATTAAATTTATTGGAGATGGAGACAAGGGCACAACAGATAAAACTTTCTAAACAGAATTTCTTTGAAAATGCCAATGAACCAGGAAGATGGCTTGCATATAGACTGAAAAAAGAAAGAGAAAAAAAATTGATAAGTAAACTACAAGATTCAAAAGGCGAAATACATTGTCATAATGACGCACTGAAAAAAATTGTTAAAGCTTATTACGAGACACTTAACAAGGTGGAGGTGGTTTCTAAGAAAAGCGAACCTCCCAAAGATATCAGAGAACATGCAACATATGCTGAATGAGAAAATAACAATGATGAAAATTACAGAGGCAATAAAAAGACAAAAAAAAAGATAAAACTCCGGGACCTGATGGTCTCCCAGTGGAATTCTATGTAGCCTTACAAGACATAATAAGCCCGATATTGAAAGATCTTTGTAATGAAACATTTTCGGTGATGAAAATACCAAATTCTTGGACAGAAGCTAACAGGATTATTTTAAATGTGCTGGAATATTATGAAAAGCATCGGGGGAAACAAATGGCACTTATATTTTTGGACGCACAAAAAGCTTTTGATAATCTTAATTGGCAATTTATGTTTCAACAGTTGCGAGTGATGGACTTCAGTGAAAATTTTATACATGCAATTCAAGCAATTTACAATAAACAATCAGCAAAGATACTTCTAAACGGAGACTATACAGATAACTTCGATATTAAAAAAGGCACAAGACAGGGATGTCCATTGCCCCCCTTGCTATTTATTCTTACATTGGAAGTGCTGGCCAGGAATATTAGACAAGATCTGGAGATTAAAGGGCTGGAGATAAAAGATCAGAAATATAAATTACAGGCCTTTGCAGATGACTTGGTCCTTATTTTGGAGGAGCCTTTGGAAACAGCCACTAAACTGTTGCAGAAAATAGAGGAATTTGGAGAAGTGGCCGGGCTGAAAATAAATAGAGAAAAGATTAAAGTACTTACAAGAAATCTAACAGAAAAACAGAAAGTTTAACTTTTTTAAAAAACAAATCTTCAGATAGCTAAAAAAAAGTTAAATATTTAGGTATTTACTTAACATCAAAATATACAATAGTAAAAGAAGACAATTATGATAGACTATTGAAACAAATAAAAATAGATTTGGAAAAGTGGAAAAATTTCCAATTATCACTGTTAGGAAGGATAGCGACTGTTAAGATGAATATTTTACCTAAACTACTATTTTTATTTCAGACGGTTCCTGTCAAATTAAGCCAGAAATTTTTTGTTGATTTAAATGCAACAATAACGAGATTTATATGGCAAGGGAAAAAAGCAAGAATTAAAATTAAACTGTGACAAGAATCAAAAGATGGAGGGGGCTTTGGGCTCCCAGACTGGAGACTTTACTATCAAGCTGCTATTTTGCTTTGGCTTAAAAAATGGATTACACTGAGAAACAAACGACTTCTTTATCTAGAGGGACATGATTTGCAACTGGGTTGGCATGCTTTCTTATGGTACGAGAAAAATAAAGTACATAAATACTTTCAAACTCATGCTATAAGGAATGTATTACTCTCAGAGTGGGAGAGAATTAAAAATAAAATTTATATGAAAATACCTGAGTGGCTTTCAACAATGGAAGCATTTGCGTATCCGAACTTAATTAACTATGATAAACTTGTGGCATATAAAGACATTTTAGATAAAGAAGAAAAACTTAAAGATAGGCAAGAGCTTCAACAACATGGTATCGATTTAACATGGTGGTCATATCTGCAAATTCAAACAAGATATGAAAAAGATGCATTAATGGGATTCTACAAAGAACAGACACCATTAGATAAAATACTTTTGAAAACAGATGAAAATTTAATTAAGAAACTTTATAAATTTTTGTTAAATTGGAAGATGGAAGAAGAACAAGTGAAAGAAACAATGATAGTGTGGGCAAAGAACTTTGGTCACTCTATAGACTTAGAAGAATGGCAAAAACTATGGGACCGAAATATTAAATTTATTAAAGCAGCTGCATATAAGGAAAACTTATATAAAATGTTTTATAAATGGCATATGACACCAGTTAGATTAGAGAAAATGTTTAAAAATGTTTCAAATATGTGTTGGAAATGTAAACAACAACAGGCACTTATTACCACCTCTGGTGGATTTGCCCTAACGCTAAGAAATTTTGGTTTAAGATTCATATGTGGCTAGAAAAGATGATTAAAATACAAATAGAATTTAAACTGGAACTGTGTTTGTTAGGAATATTAGGTTTGAATTATGGAAAAGAGAATGAATACCTAATATTACATGTGTTAACAGCTGCGAGAATAGTATTTTCTCAATTCTGGAAAAATGAAAATTTACCATCTGACCAGATTATAATAACAAAAATACTTGAATGTGCAGAAATGGATAGATTAACTTTAGAAATGAAAGAGAAAGAAGATATAATTTACTTTAAAACATGGGACAAATTTTACCAATGGTTAGCAATACGATAGAATGAGAAAAGGTTATGAAATTTAAAGGGATAATTGATAATTTGTACTTATATTTCATGTTTATTTTGATGATCTTTTTTTTCTTTTTCCTATTTGTGATTTTAACAATAAGTAAATTATAGCTAATAAGTAATATATCAATATTTTAAAGTTATTACAACTAATTAGTAATATATTAGTAATATTATATTAAGCATTATTATTTAGTAAAATGAATGAGATATATTGACCAACTTGTTATTTACATGATTATAGATAAAATTAATTATTGTAAACTGTTTAATATTAGACTAATGATTAAGATGTAATATGTACACCCGGACGGGTCTACTTGCTGAAGCGATGTTATTTTGTGGGAATAATCCCACTATTGTGTTAACCCTTTTCCTTTGGTCTAACCCTTTTGTATGTTTCCCTTTGTTATACCTTTGTTGACCTTATTCCCCTTTTACCTTTATAAAACTTAATAAAATATTTGTAAAAGAAAAAGAAAAAAAGGCCACCTGAAGAGACTAGAAGCATTTGAAATGTGGATTTACAGGCGGCTGTTACATATAAGCTGGGTTGACAAGATCAGAAATGAGGAGATGATAAGCCGCCTGGGAAAGCCAAGGGAAATCATCAAAACAATTAAAAAACGAAAATTAGAATATTTCGGACATGTGATGCAACATCCAGAAAAATACGGCATACTCCATTTAATCCTCCAGGAAAAGATTGAAGGCAAATGAGGTCCAGGCAGAAGAAAAAGATCATGGCTTCAAAATCTAAGGGACTAGTTTGGATAAAACTCAGCAGCACTTTTTCGTGAGGCTGTTGATAAAAACAGGATCGCCAACATGATCGCCAACGTCCGATAATGGATATGGCACAAGAAGAAGAAGATATATAATTTACTTGGACTTCAGTAAGGCATTTGATAAAGTAGATCACAACCTAGTCAGCTTACAAATTTGAGCTCCCCTTCCCTTGACCATCTTCAATCCACTGCTGAACATTGAGAAAGACTCCTGATCATTGAGAAAGATTCCTTAAATAAGATCCATAAAGGGTGCTATAAGAGCTAACCAGTGCTATAATCTTCCTTGAAAAATTGCTCTTCTGCATTATTGTGAAGTTTTAAAAAGCCTACATGGAAGCAGGTTTAAAGAAGAGCTGCTACAGAGTAGGGGAGAACTAATTCCATTATAGCTACTGTTAAAAGCCCTAAAAAAAGTCAAAATCAAGCTTTTAAAATGATCTCCATTATTATCACTGGACACTGTCATAAAGCCTAATTGCTTTCTCTGTGTGTGTACCTGCATACCATGCCCATGTGCTTGCAAACACTTGTGTGTAGAGAAAGTATAACAGGAGTGACATATCATCTTCCCCCAAAGACAATCCTTCTCTCTTCTCATTTTACATATATTGGCTATTATTAATGACGCATTTCTAAGTACAGTTCAAAATGCTGAGAAATGTTACTTTTAAAAATCTAAATGGATTAAAAATAAAATCTTCTCATATGGCCCTTTTTACCTTATGTGACTAAGTGAAGATGCCCTTCTGCTTTTCTCATGGAATACATTTATTATTTATATATCACACTATTTATACATTACATTTAGTAAGATCAAGGAACCGGATGTTCTCTGCAGCAGAAAGCAAGAAATGTAACTTTTTTCCAGAATCATTCTTTTATTCATTAATATGCATCTTCAGTTAAAGTGACCTTTTCCAAGGAACTCAAAGAAACATTCCTGCTTTTTCCTAAAACAACTAGTAGTAGCCTCAGAATGCCATAAAGTTGGTTAGATTACAAGTAGGCTGGAATCACCCTGAACTCCTTTGAGTAGTATTGGGAATTGAGTGTTTCAGTCAAATCAAATAATGTCTATTCCCTTTACTAAGAGTTTATATTGCTGTTCGGTTCAGACTTCAAAAGACACCATTACTTTATTGTGCAAACTCAGCTGTCATTTGCAAATCATGGGTGTTAGCTAAATGTTAGGTGTAAATGTAGTTTACTGGCTTATTTAAGTGTCTTGGATTGTGAGTGTCCAACTGACCTTGAGGATTAAAGGGTGAGAAGGCAGAGTAGAATTTGCAACATCAGTACTTAGCATACACCCTTTTTAGGCTTAAGGATTATCCTGTTCAGTATTTATCCTCATCTCCAAGGCAAAGAGTACGGGATAACTGCAAGTACTGAGTGCTTTAACCATAAATAAACAATACCTCTTTTTAATTTAAATTACTTAATTTGCATTTAGATTTGTGAGGTTAATGAATGCTGAGGGAACTGTCACTCAACTTCATCCTATGCAAATACAGGCTGGCTGGGAAAACGCCACTCCGATAACTTTCCCTCCTCCCTCCCCCACAAGTAATCGGAACAGGAGACCAGTCTTAACCTTACGCGGACTTAAAACGCCGGGGGGCTCAGAGGGACTGGATGCGTTGGCATCACCCTGAAGCAGCGCGGAGCCGCAGCCTAAGTTGAAGGAACGGCGGGCTGGCGATCGCTTGCACCCTCTTGCCGGCAACTGGGGGCGTGTTTCTACGTCGGGAAGGGCGGCCGCTGCAGCAGTGGCCACCACCCCTGTTTCCCCTCCGCCTTTCTCAAGTTTGAGCTTGTTTTTGAACCGGGTGACAGTGGCGGGGAGGACAGCTCCCTCCGGCGTGGTTCCGAGGGAGCCATGAAGAGCCGGCGACGATGGAGGTGGCGATGGCAGCTCCATCGGCGATTTGCGCTGGGTTTAGCTGTCTACACGCTGCTGCTCCTGCTGCTCGTGTCTTACACGCTGGACTATCGAGCCAGAAGGGGGCGCGCGGGCGAGGAGTCGCAGTTGCCCCACCGCTGCCCCAGCCTGGAGGAGGCGCTCGGCGACTGGGGCTGGGAAGAGCCGCAGCCACCACCGCTACCACCACCAGCGGCAGGAGAGGCTGAGGACGGGACCCGGAGGGCGCCCAGTCTGCGGAGCAGAGTGGGCGGGAAGCGGCACATCTACTTGCACGCCACCTGGCGCACCGGCTCGTCTTTCCTGGGAGAACTGTTCAATCAGCACCCGGATGTTTTCTACCTGTACGAGCCCATGTGGCACTTGTGGCAAGCGCTCTATCCTAGCGACGCGCTGAGCCTGCAGGGCGCCCTCCGGGACATGATGCGCTCTCTCTTCCGCTGCGACTTCTCGGTCTTACGCCTCTATGCCACACCGCCGGCCGGCCGCGACCCGCTCATCCCCTTGCCCGCCTCCTTCGGGGCCAAGTCGGGCAGCGGGAGCGGCAACCTAAGTACGGCTAGCATTTTCGGGTGGCGGACCAACAAAGTGATCTGCTCCGCGCCTTTTTGTGCCCGCGCCGCCCGGGCCCGCGCCGACGTGGGCCTTGTCGACAGCGCCGCCTGCGAGCGGAGCTGCCATCCGCGGCCGCTGCGGGAGTTGGAAGCCGAGTGCCGAAAATACCCGGTGATGGTGATTAAGGACGTGAGGCTGCTGGAGTTGGGGGCGCTGCTGCCACTGCTGCGAGACCCGGACCTCAACCTGCACGTCATCCAGCTTTTCCGCGATCCCCGCGCCGTCCATAATTCTCGACTCAAGGCCAAACAGGCGCTGCTCCGGGAGAGCATTCAGGTGCTGCGGAGCAAGTATCACGCCGAGTTCCGAGGACTGCCCCGCCGGCAACTCCCGCCCGCTGCCGCCGCCATCGCCGGCGGTGGAGCCGTCCGAACACAGCCGCAGCATCGAGCCGAATTCTTTCTGGGCGGCGCCCTCGAGGTGATCTGCCAGGCCTGGCTGCGTGACTTGATCTTTTCCAGCCGGGCCCCCGCCTGGCTGCGCCGCCGGTACACGCAAGTGCGCTACGAGGACCTGGTGCTGGAGCCGCGCGCCCAGTTGCGCCGCTTGCTGAGATTCGCGGCCCTTCCCGCGCCGCCGGCCCTCGAGGCCTTCGTCTTCAACATGACCCGCGGGGTCGCCTACTCCTCGGAGCGGCCCTTCCTCATCTCCGCCCGTGATGCTCGGGAAGCCATCCACGCCTGGCGGGAGCGGCTCAGCCGGGAGCAGGTGCGCCAAGTAGAGAGTACCTGCGGAGAGGCCATGAGGCTCCTCTCCTACCCTCTGAGCAGCGAAAAGAGCGTTCGACGTGACTCCCCTAGGGGACGCTCCAGCGCTTCTCCTCATCCAGGTAGCCGCAAAGTCGCTCCTGGCACAATCTATTTAACGAAGTATATTCCGCCTTAGGCTGTCATAACATCTTTTGCTCCCAGGGGGCACCTCCGCATCTAGAAATCCCGACACAAATTGGGCAGTTTTTTTCCTTTGATTCTATGAGTCACTAAAGTGAAGAGGAAGTTGTCCATCCCCCTCTGACATTTATTCTGCCTCAATCTTCCCCATCTTGGTGCTATTGAGGCAAGTCTTCTCAACCAAGCTAATATGGTGCAACATCTGCCCAGAGAAGGCTGCCTTACATGTTATTTTATTTATCAGCTTGGAGAAAGAATCATAGCCTATGATAAAAAAATATATATGAGTGTGGATGGGTAGAATTACCAGTTTGATTTTTTTATAGGATTCCTAGTTATTTAAAATGAGTGGCACTGTAGAGACTTAAGATGTATGAAATGCATGCTACTAGCTGTTTCCTTTCTTGCTTTTGGCAAATAGATTGACGTCTGAGTACCAACTCCTGTAATATCTGTATTTGAATGAGGACTTTAGTCTCTTGAACATGAATCAAGCTGCAAAGCAAGTCATTAAAGCTGAGTCTTAATCCTTATAAATGGTTCTTCGTAATGATCAGATTGGTTTTTTTTAAATCCATATTGATAGTCAAACAAAACATTTTGAAGATCTTCGGCCTAATATAGAATGAAAGACTACTTTTTTTTAAAATTTGAAAGATACAAATGGCCATTATAAAAGCATTCCTTTCTTTTCCTATATAGGAGAATGTATAGTAATTCTGTTTTGAATTTTTTATCTCTCAATGTGTTTTCTACCTCAAGTATCTTTTTCTACTTTAGGTTTCTGTAATGATTACTATGTTTGAAAGTTTCCAGTTAAAAGATTTTTAAAAGGAGAAACTGGTTTATAAAGTAGCAATTATACAGGACATAATAAAGAGCTTTTGGGTAAAGTAATTACTGAAGGGGGATTATTGCAGTCAGTTGAAAGGACCCTATTTACATACTTGAAACAAGAAATGCATTGTAAATCATTCAAGTGATAATTTTGGTCTGCAGAGAAAGAAAAAGCTTGCAAAAGTATTATAATGCCACTATGTCTCAGCCAGCAACATTCTTGCCTTGAAACTGGGTAAGTTTTAAAAGTACAGAAAATAGAGTACTTTATATGTAACTTCTGCACTGGCATAAAACCTGAGAAACTCAAATTATCTGATCATTCATTTCTAATAAGTAAATGGTTTTAGTTTTCCCACATAAAGGCATTATGCCATCAAGAATTTCTTATTTATTTGCATGCCTTGTTTTGTCTGGAGAGCCAACTTGTTTTAAGTGCCAAAAATGATAATGACAAGAGACTGGTAATGGACTACTATTTTCTTGCTGAAAATCTATTCTTAAGTCAGCTTCTGAGGAGAATCATTCCTCTTATAGGGAGGAGGGGATAGTTTTAAGAACAGCTGCAGAAACATTTCATAAAATCTCATGGAAGCATGTATAAAGCATGGTTGAAACAAACAGATTACTTCATAAACTGGGATTGGGTATAGACACATCAAACCTCAAGAATCCTAAAGATGTAAATCAAGGCCAAAATTAGGAAATATTTATGCTGCTTAGCTTGAGATTTGACCCAATAAGTTTTAGTTTCTAAAACAAAGAAATCACCAGGAAAAACATTCTGGAAACAAGCATTATACATCTTGAAGTTACCATTTCTGTCTTTCAGGAAAAGCAGGAGCGTGTAATGCAGAATTGTCTTGCTTTTGATATATCCTGATTTTGTATGCTGATACATGCAGATGTTATTCAGAGGTTAATACTACTGTTGTAAATGTCTACAGCTATGGACATTTATAAGTAATATACTTGATAAGAATCTCAAAAGCACATTTACCTCTCATAAGTAGATATTCTTAGGTGGGTGCAGACTTACTAGTATTACTTTTGATATTACTTGACATGAATGCCCACAAAAGTAATATCAGGACTGAGAGTGATTCTGTATACAGATTTGTGAAAAAGTATTTGCTGTATTTCAGATTTTCTGAATTTTTTCACTGAATGTTTTCAGATTTTTATGTGGATCTTAATGATACATTAACTCCAATATAGGCTGATTTCACAAATGATGACAAATCATAATTTGTTTTTTTTATTTAATCTTAGCAAACATATACTAGTTTACATAATATGTGTCTGTAAAATGGGACACACAGATTTCTACATATATTATTAAATATGTAGATAAATCTTGAAAAGTATAAAACTACTAAGGCTGAATACTGAATTGTATTTGATTTGCAAAGCACAGAAGATGGTATTTTTCACTTAATTTCTTAAAAATTGAATAAAAATGTGAATTAAAAAAGAGCTGTACATTAGAATCTCTGTGAAGAGAAGAAAATGTATGTTTTCTCTAGTTTCTTCTAGTAGTGAATCTTTTACAATTTATTTTATGTGATTGGGTTATGCACAAAATTAATCATGGCTTATAATACCATCTTTCATATTGTCTTAGTCTAGTTCTCATCTATGTAGGCTTATATCCAGGTAATTAACTAATAATATCACAATGTTAACCTAAAGATTATATATATCCTAAAGGTTTCAAACCATCAAACCTTTGTGGCCACTAACATGAGGTTTATTTAAATGCTAGATTGATATATAATCAGCTTTTGGGTGTGCAATTTAATAGCAGATTGATAATGAGTTGAAGATCAGTCTAGCAGGAGTAGATAGTAAAAGTCATGCAGACCATGAATCTACTCTATACCAAAGTTTAAACAACAAAATTTGATGTATAGAGCCAGCATCCCTAACATTATTGTCTTCTTTCATATAAATGTCTTATACATGTACATGTTGAATAAGTCCGTTCACTTGCATTGTAGGCCTTGGACATGTCAAGTTGTATTTTCTGACCTTGACTTCACTTGATCAGTAGTATAATTAACCTTGTATTACTGAGAGAGCCTAACAAATTTTCACACAAAGGAGGCACCAAAATGTTACATTCTGATAGTTACCTAGCTGAAGTGAAAGTATACATTTTATTGGTTATATAACTGAAAATACATTAATATTGGTTTCCATATATGGTTTTAAAATAATCCAAATAAAGAGAGGAATTATATACATAAAGAAAGACTGTCTTCTGTCACCATTGATAGCCAAATCATGAACTGGCCCAGCCAAATGCTGATTTTGTTTTTCCCTGGTTCAAAGTAGCCAATTATTACACAAGACAGGCAATTGCAACCTGCTTATTCTGTAATCAAGAGTCCCTAATATACAGATTGGCATATCTTTTATACACTTTTGGAAAGCAAAGGCATATGATCACTAGCCAGCTATAGGCAACAAGCAACAATTCACACCCCCTAGAGGAGAACCCTCCCAGAAGGTAGGTTCATTACCAAAATGTTACAGCCCTTGCCCTTCTGACCCTCATCTGTAAGGCTGATAAGTAAGTATAGAAAACATTCTAGCTAAATTATCTGCAACTGGAAAAAGAAATTAACCCTGAATCAGCATCTGGCCTGGTTTGAGTTCCTTGATTAGGCTATCAGGTAGCCTTCCTAAAAATGTTAGGGCAAGGATGTGAGCCCCAGGAATGAGAGGCCTGAAGGGAAAATATTTAAAAACAATTTTTTTTCAACAAAACGGTTGTCTGCCTACCACAGTATGATTTAGTCTGCAGCTAGACATTGACTGGTTATTTAAAAAGTGAAGATGCCCTGCTGGTAGCCACATGAAAATAATTCTGTATTGATTTTGGCAACAACTCTGAAGGTGATTTACCAGTGCCTTTTTCTAGAATGTTTTTCACCTTTTCAGTATATCTTACAACTCTGGTATTTCCTGATGGCTTCTAACCAAGGATTATTTTTAATTGCTGTGTAGAAAGCAGACTTTTGTGAAGTCTATCCAATAAAGAGCACAAATGCTCTTTTGTCTTGGCTGTGTTTCTTTTCTTTATCCTATTTTCTATTAGTTCTTTAGTATGTAACTATTCTTGCATTCTGGACCCTTTAGGACACTTTTCTTTCATCTAAAACCTAGGCCACACATTGAACTAAATGATAATTTGTTGAATTACGTATTGTTGGATGTCTGCATTTTGCACCATAAACCATGTTTTACAAAAAAAAAATTTTATAATACAAGTTTTATTAGTTTTTCTTTTTACAACCAAATGCTTGAGAAACAACGTGGTGACAGGGTAATCAATTATGCCAAAACAAAATCATACATATGTAATTCAAATTAAATCATTACAAACTCCCTCTCTGTTCCCTCAAATATTATATTATATTCAAATTAATATATATTTCAATATAATTCAATCTATCCAAACAATCATCAATAACATTTCATTTATATAGATCAAAATCCTGTATTAAGCTTTACAATTTACAATTACCATATTCCCATTTAGCTTAAATAACCATATTATTAACACTTCAGGTGTCTTTCCTTTCCCTTTTCCTTGACATAATCAGTAACTCATTTATTAATTTCATTTCTTCTTTTATCAAAAATCCCTCTTATTCCCCTTGCTTTACAAAATAGCTTTCCTTCCTAGAAAACAAAAATATTACTCCAAACAATACATTTCTAATCTATTTTAAATCTATAATCTATCAATTGATCAAAATCTATATAATACTCTTTTAACCCATTCAATAACATTTAAATCCAATCCAAATTATTATTATATCTCCCATGCACATATTAGTACAAAAGCAAACATCTTTTCGCTAACTTCACATTTAATTAGTCTTTCTTCAATCAGGACCGCTGGTATCTTATTTGCCAATTTTAAACTTTACGTCAATCCGTGTCTAAAAAGCCTTTAACCCATTATGTACCATTTTAGATCACACTCTTAAATCTTATTCTAGCTTTCTTTTTGTGCCAAGCCGGTTTTCATAACAAAGCCTCTATGTCAACGAATAAGTCTCTTTTTATTCCTTGTGGTAGCATTTGAATCAGGGAAGAGTGTCCCCTCTTCTGTTTTAGAGACCTGTGTCCTTTGTAGGTAGTCCCTTGTTGTTTTAAAGATTCAAGCCTCGACATTTGACTCTGCTGAATAGGAGACTCACTCCTGACCAATTTTGTAGTTAGTAGTTGGTTAACAACATTGTCATAGTTCTTAATCAATTGTAATTGGAAGTCCATTTCTGTTAATTTTAAAGGTATAGATGATTTAATTACAATCATTTTTTGATCATCAAAAATCTCAAAAGGTTGTGTATCAGATGAAATAGAATCCTCTTTAATGATGATTAATTCCTCTTCTATTGTTTTTGGGTCTGTAGAATATTCAGATGAGATCTGAAAATCGGTTTGTAAGTTCAAGATAGAGTTTCTGTTTATTATTTAGTTGTATTAGTTGTAGCATAGAATATATTTCTTTCTGAAAGGTGTTTGTTTTTTCTTGAGGCATCATTCATGGAGATTAGTTTTCTGGTCTTTATGTGTATCCTTTATAATACAATATATTCCAAAGTATAGATTCAGTTCTGAAAGCAATATTTTATAGCAGGCATGTCAAACCCACGACGTCATGTGACGTCGTGCAACGTATTGGCCAGTTTTGCCATTGCCGGCAATGGAGTGGGCGTGGTTTCCATGTGACGCGTCTGCCCACGGGCCGGCAGTTTGACACCCCTGTTTTATAGTAATCCCTTGTCTCAAGTATCCCAAAAATTGTCAGTCAGGCAAGGTTGTAATCCACAATATTCCAAATGTTCAACCTCTCTCAAAACAGCTAAAAGGTCTTTCCCAGCCAGGCGTAGTCCAAAGTCAAATGTTTCTTTCTCTCCCACTAGCTCTTAAAGTTAAAAGTCCAAGCTCAGTAGGTATATATAATCCAAGAAGGTCAGGATGATAAGTATGTCAAAATATTTTCCTTTATTGCCAGCTGTTCTCCCAGGATAGGAATAACCAAGCAAAGCAAATTATAGTGCTATACACAAACCCACCACTAGATGTCATTCAAAGTCCATTTTCCACTCTTAAAACAAAGGATTGATTTCTTATATTTTGCCTCAATGTTTTTTCTTTTTTCGAAGAGAAAATCTTAACAGTTATCTCAGTTCTCAAATTTATCGAAACTGTAGCTTTATGTTACTTTCACTTCAATATTGTATGTTTCTGTCCCCCATAAAATTAAAACGCCACTTCCATTTACATTTGGAGGTTTTTCGCTTCTTGGGAGCCTTTCCCAGGAAATTCAGTTGTAAAATAGTAAAGAAAGGATCAATATTCTCACCCAGTTCCAGACATGCTGTTTGTGATATATTAAGTAGTACTTTTTTCCTCTTTGGTTGTCAGCAGCTAATGGCCTGCCACAAGAATGTAACCAGTCTTTCCCCTGCCGGTTTGGAGGGCTTTCCTTGGGTCGAATGGAAAGACCGCCCTCTTTCCATTATCAACAAGGTACCCCTCCTCTTCATCGCCTCTTCGGGGCGATTTTAGGTCCTTTTTAGGGCTCCCACCAGGGCAAAATCAGGCATGGAAGGCAGAGCCCTGCCTTCGTGCATCCCGTTCCACTGCAACGCAGATTGAAAGTCCTTTTTTCTTCTGTTCAATTGTGTCTGATTCTTGAGGTCTACCTGAACAAGTCCCTGCAGTTTCCTTGGCAAAGTTTTTCAGAGGTGGTTTTCCATTGCCTTCTTCCTTGCTTTGTTCCTAAAGCAGAACAATTCATGTATTCATAGTTTTTAGCTTAATGCCTTAATCACTGCATCAAACCTAAAAACTTAAAATCATCAAGACTTAAAATATTAATATTAAAATGCTAGCAATTTAATAATTTTCCCTATAATGCTGGGGATGAGTGGTGAGGGATTTAGCTTTGTTTATTGGTAAATAATATACTTTGTTTATTGAGGTGTGTGTTACCACCTAATTTAAGAAAATGCCACGGACTGATTAAAAGTAAAATGCTACCTTCTTACTTATGTGTGCCTTTATTTACAAGGCAGATGGAAGAACTTAACTGCAGAAATCCTAATCTAAATTGTGGACTTTTCTCATCAGCACAGGCTAACGGACTAGTTGCTCACTTATGACAGAAGATTTCTGGATAGAGCTATGCCTTCTATAGACATTGGAACCATCAATGAACTGCAATTTTACTGTAAATTCTGCATGGCAGAATGAATACTGACTAGCTTTAATGAAATTGTTACTATTATAAAGGAAAAAACCTTTAAATATGACATATGGCACAGTACAATATCTGTGCCCTCTAGGTTTTGAAGTGTTTTATCTTCAGTCAACGAATGTGTTACTGTTTTGTCATACTTGCAACATTCAGACCATCTACTATACCAAGTAAAAACACAATAGTGGAATTTAGAATCTCAGACATGGCAATCCAGCTATGACATTTGAACTTTTCAACCTACTCAAGGACTTGTCAAAAATAGAAGCGGAAATCTTGAAGATCTGTTGATATTCCCCAACATTTTCCCCTTAAAAATGTCATTGTCTTTTCTTTTCTGGTTTTTCTCTTTAAAAACATACTCATAAAAAATAACAGCAGGCAACATATTTATATAAGTATTTTTTTTTTCCAAATCAGGAGAGTGGCTTGGAGATGAGTGAACCTTGCATCTTTTGGATCTAAAAATTCTTCTGCTGTCCCTGCATTTGTCCCCTTTTGAGCTAATACAAGGAACAGGAATTTCCAGTATCAAAAAGAGAAATTGGTGTGGAGGAGTAGAAAGGAAGTCTGACTCATTTTTTATGTCATAGGGGAAAAGCCAACTTACCTAGAGGTTTGGAAATTGTCCCAAGGGGTATAGATTTTAGTAGAATAGTCACATCAAAATCTTTGTACTCTCTTTCATAAACATAAAGCCTGAGCTCTAGACTTGTACAAAATGGTGCTATTTTATGAAGCCACATCAAACTAAATTGAAAGAACAATGTGTTTTAAGGCACAGCCAGGGTGCTTCTGCCTCAGTGCTGAGATGGACCACTTCACTTCACCAAATGTATTGACAGAAGCACCTTCTCTGCCCGCATGCACAAAAGCCTATAGACAGCCATCAAAGCAGTCCTAGTTAGTGCATCACTTAGACCAGGGGTGTCAAACTCAATTTCATTGAGGGCCGCATCAGCATTGCGATTGCCCTCAGGGGGCCGGATGAGTGTGGCCAGGGTGGGTGTGGCCTACTGGGTAGGCGTGGCCAGATCTACATCGTTCGCGTCAAGGCTGCCTGTGGTGGCCTAGGCAGGAGTGGGACAGATCTGAGGGTCTCTGGCAGAAGGGAGTGGGACCAGGGCAAGTGCCAAGGCATGGTCCACTGGAGGAGCCTCACTGTTCCTCTCAGGCCATGCAGGGGGGGCTGGATGGTGGTGCGGGCTGCCCGGAGCCCTGGGCAGCAGAGGTCAAATGCCCAGCCTGGCCCTTGAGCACCCGCGGCACCAAGCCCAGCCCCATTTCCCCAAGGGGGCGCCCAGCTGCACTTACTTCCTCCTCAAGGCTGCTGCTGTGGTGCTTGCTCTCCTTAGCCAGGTTGCTCATGATGGGTACAAGGGCAAAGTCAGAGGGAGGCCCATTCCCTCTCCATGGGAGGAGACCTGGCTTTGTATCCAAAGCTTTCTTAGCAATAGGATGGGAGACCCCCAGGATAGGCCAGGAGGAGGGGGCAAGGGGATGGTGAAAGGGTAGCAGGGCAGGACTAAGGTAGGACTTCCCTCAGACCTTCCCTCTCCTTCTTTCCTTCTTTCCTTCCTTCTTTGCTAAGTACAGAGTGGTGGGAAAATATTTGAGATGAGGGGAGAAAAACAGGCAAGAAATGCAGCTGGGGAGGTGTCACCTCCCCAGCATGCACCCAGGGGGCGGGACCGATGCGGCAGGGGCTAGTTCCTCGCTGTTTCCAGACGGCCTTGTGGAGCTAAGACTGAATGCGTTTCAGCATAGATGGCCACCACAAAATTGTACATTGGCTCCTGGCCAGCCTAGGCCAGGGCCAAGGCAGCGGGGGCCGTTCCCTTACTGTTTCCAGGATGGCTTCGCGGGCCACATGAAACTATTTCGCGGGCCGCATCTGGCCCCCGGGCCTTGTGTTTGACATGTCTGACTTAGACTGAGATCAAGGAAGAATACTGACTAAAGAAGGTATTGGATAAATACTGTAGTATTTTTTAGCTATTTTTAAAGCCCTCACTTAACATTTCTTCTCTCTCATTTGATTTCTCTCCTTTACCAACAACAAAATTACACTATTGCTCTGTTACTATGCTGATGACTTGAAAAAGCAGATGTGCCTTTATATTGTTTTAAATGAAGTTGATCATATAATACAAGAAAATGCACTCTGTATGTAATTTAATTTCAATTGTTTTTTTTAAAAAATGTCTGAAATTGGCAAATGGTTCAATAAATTAAAACATGTACGGATTTTTCCTGTCAATAGTGTTATTATTACTATAGGAATTGGGACAAGGGGTTAAACTGACATACGTGAGACCAAAAATGACCTTTGTAACCAGAAAGGAAATTCTTCTTAACTAAGAAAGACCAAATTCAGATCTAATGCTGCCTTCACATAATGTGATGAAAATCGTGGGTAGACATCATATGATAAACAAATGTTATATTGAAAACCAAATTACTGCCTTCAAACTTAAGCCAAAATAAACAGTATTATGATAGTCTTGTTCTTATGAGATAACAAAAACAATGTGCTTTCTGTAGTTTTGCCTTAGGCACTGCAGTCTGTAAATTATGGGTTACCCTTTGTGTGTTGCTTTAACACAGCCTAAAGTTGAAAGTAAGGTTTTAATATTTAAAGTTAAGCTATATATTTCTAATTGGTAATGAGGGAAGTGACCCACCCCCCCGAGAAGGAAATATTCAGGATGACAAGTTGGAAGCTTACCGCAAGGAGGTTGAGGGGTTGGTGAACTGGTGTAAGGAAAACAGCCTAGTTTTAAATACCGGAAAAACCAAAGAGATCATTGTCGATTTCAGAAAAGGCAGGCACAGCCACACTTCTCTGTGCATTAATGATTCACCTGTGGAGATGGTTACCAGCATCAAATTCCTGGGTGTGTAGCTAACGAGTAGGCTGGCTTGATTGCTCAACAGTGAGAAACTGGTGAAGCGGGCACAGCAGTGCCTGCATTTTCTGCGTCACATGAGAAAAGCACATCTTTCTTCCCCTGTCCTGACCACTTTCTACAGGGGGACGATTGAGAGCATCCTGTCATACAGCATCACAGTCTGGTTTGGAAGCATCACTGCTTCAGACAGGAAGGAGGTGCAAAGAGTGGTGAGGATGGCTGAAAAGATCATTGGCAGCTCCCTCCCTCCCATCCAGGACATAGCGCAGAAGTGTTACTTGAGCAGGGTCCGTAAGATCGTCTAGGACACTACACATCCTCTTCACGATCTGTTTTCCTTGTTACCTTCTGGGAGGAGGCTTCATGGTATCCGTGGCAGAACATCCAGATTCAGCCATAGTTTCATTCCATACAGCATTAACCTTGTGAACTCTCAAGCTTCCTCCTTCCATTATATATTCAAGATGGACAGTATTTAATATTTATTTGTTATGTATATGTGGGAGTGTGGGTCTATACATATGTTGTACATAGTATGTTTAGGTGTGTGTGATGTATGTGTTTCACTTTGAAAGCAGGCAACTAAATTTCATTTTTGATGTGTGCCGTTGTGCCCACAGTAAAAAAATGACAATAAAGGTTATCTTATCATCTTATCTCATTTCATCTCATCTCATCTCATCTTATCATCTTATCTTATCATCATCACCTTACCTTACCTTATCTATTAAAAAGGGCAGAATATTATATTTCCTCAAAAAATCTTAAAAAGGCAAAAAAGCATGCCCAGTTTTTCTTAATAGCCCCAAGTCTCCCTCCCCCACGCAGAAACCAGCTCTGTAGAAATGCAGATATCATAATCCTTTCAGAAAGACTGGCATCTGGAAGCTTAGAGCTGATGGGATTAGAAAGACAAAGATCCCTAGAATCAACAATCCCTCACACCCAAAAAAATCCAACACAGGACATAGTCATCAGCCACACCCCCAGGGAAGCAGGATTCACCACAATCAGAATACCAGAAAGGCACACTCAGACTCAGGTCAAAGTTCATGCCACAGGAACAACTTCAAACAAAAGTTCAAGAAGGTATAAAAACCCACCACTCCCTACTACCCTCACTCTGTTTGTCTGGCCAGCAAACAGGGTGAACAGAAATGTGTTCTTTTTTTTCTTTCTCTGTACTTGTAAGAACAGCCCAAAGTTGTCAGGAGGGAATGTTTTAAGTTCATCTAAGGAAAAGTTTTGGTTTTCCTTTTCTGTATGTGTTGTAAATGGGTTTTATCTGTCTATCCTTTTCCTGAAACATGAGGTGTGTCTAGCTACAAGAGCCTCATGAGCTCAAGTTTGCTTGTGTGTGGAAATAACCTTCTTCTTATTAAGTTTCTTTTCTTATCCTATCATTAATCAGTAAAACTACTATGGAACTAATCCTGGAACATATAAGCATTTTTCAGTCTCTAAAATAATGTAGCCTATTTTAGAATAAATATTAAAGGTAGATTCTCCATGCCCTCACAAATTGTACACACAAAAATACTAGGCTTATAAAAATTATTTGGAGCTTTCAGCATTCTCAAGTTGCAAGTCCTTAAGTCCTCTTTAACATGTTGCATATGTTCAGTTTCAGAAGTGAGACTTTCCATTTTTTTGTTGTTCTCTTACCAGAATCCAGCCTTTCTTTTGTCCTCATCTGTGGTGTCCCCATTTTGTTGTGACTGGTCTTATCTGTTTCTTTAACAACTGTAGTATTAATGCCTTTTCAAACTCTGCCTGCAAGCTATCCCCTCCCCTTTCCATTTCTCCATTTTTTATCCTCTGCTCTCCATGCCTAAGTCTGACCAGCAATGCCTCTCCTGGGAGAGTCCACCAAGAAAGAGAGGAGGGGATCTTGTTCTTATGTCTTTCAGCCCTGTACAGATGACTCCTCACAACTTTTGGAAACAGAGCACACTGACCCAGATGCTGCCACCATCCATTTGAGCCAGAGAATTGGGTTTGATTCCATCCATCCATTAGAAAGTCACTATGCAACCAGAGTGGAACAGATCTTCCCAAGTTCACAGGCATCCCCCCAGATGCCTGTGAAAGTTGCAGAGGAAGGAATGAATCCTGGAGCCATTGGCCCTCACGTGAAGCCTCAGAAGACAACTGGAAAGATTATGGGGAGAGGGCAGAAACTCATTGTAAGGTTTTCTTTCTTGCCTCATTTGTATTGTAATAAGTCATTTGAATGTATTTATGGAGGGATGGCATTTGGGAATGGTTGGCACAGCAAGTATTGAATCTTGGATTTCTGTCTGGTGGGAGGGAAAATTTGTCCAAGATGCTTGTATTGCCTGTTTTGTAGAAGTAGCTGCATGTGCGCGTGCGCGCGCACACACACACACACACACACACACACACACACACACCATTCAGAATCACACTGAAGCTATTCCCTTCACTTACCTTCAGTAAAGCTCCTTAGGCTGGTTCTTGCTCTGTGGCATGGTTTCGCATGCACAACTTCCTGCAAATTCCAAAGGGGAGGGAATCAGGCCCCCTCAGGTGATTTGCAATTCATATTATCTCATTGAGGAAGTAGCAGGAAAGAGATCTCCAAAACTCAAGCCCTGAATATGTTGCACTGGTGGATTCAGAGTGGGAGTGCTAGAGCTCACTGTGTGCAATTTAATAGCCTGGCTTGCATATTGGCTAACGTCAATTGGATATCACAAACCTGGATGCATTGAATTAAGAGCTAAGGCAGGAAACAACCCTTGAAAATGGGGAGCCAGTGGTTATGTACTGAGGTAAACCACGGCTGTGAAGAATTTTGGAGGAATGTGCAAACCTGACTGGAAACTTGAAGGGGCATCAAACATCTAAAATAATTGGCACAGAATATTGGACACTATAAATTTATTTTCCACCTAACAGAACTTTTGCCCTGACTTTTAGACCTTCATGGTTGAAAAGGGGGGGGGAGTTGTGGGAAGTCAGCCCCCCCAGAGAAAGAAATATTAAAAAGGGCAGAATATTATATTTCCTCCAAGGATCTTAAAAAGGCAAAAAAGCATGCCCAGTTTTTCTTAATAGCCCCAAGTCTCCCTCCCCCACGCAGAAACCAGCTCCGTAGAAATGCAGATATCATAATACTTTCAGAAAGACTGGCACCTGGAAGCTTAGCGCTGATGGGATTAGAAAGACAAAGATCCCTAGAATCAACAATCCCTCACACCAAAAAAATCCAACACAGGACATAGTCATCAGCCACACCCCCAGGGAAGCAGGATATGACCTTTGGGACATAATAGGATTAACCCACCATAATCACAATACCAGAAAGGCACACTCAGAATCAGGTCAAAGTTCATGCCACAGGAACAACTCCAAACAAAAGCTCAAGAAGGTATAAAAACCCACCATTCCCTACTACATCTGGTCAGCTTTCCCAGAGCCATCTTTCTGTCTGGCTCTCCTCTTCAATAAACTACAACCTTCTTTCTAAAGCAGTCTCCATTTTGATTATTCCCAGCTTGGACTGGATCTTGATGAAGATTTTTCTTTCAAAAGTAGTTTTCCATATCATAATAGGTCAAATCCAATCAAAGCAATACCTGAACCCAGCCATCCTGTAAGAGCAGAATATAGAGGTAAGCTAGGCAGGGATCACACTGTAATTTTTTTTAAATAATTAGGTCATATTTGGTGGCTGTGATCACAGGTTGTGTATTGAACCATAAAAATGTTTGTTTGGTTTACACATAACAGACTCTGTGAACCCAACTGTAGCTTCAACAATGATGACTGAGTATAGTGCAGCATTGGCTTAGTCCCCAAATTTATTCTATGATATTTGATCTTTTAGACTACAAAAAGGGGTTTTTCTTAGTTGGCCTTTTCATGATTATCTGCATTAGATTGTCCTTTTATATTCTTGTAAGAAAGTTGAAACAAAGTTCTTAAACAAATTGTAAGGTACAGCCAAACTGTTATATTGCATTTGATGCACAACAGTACTTACGAAGAAGCAAGTTCATGTAAAATTTATTATAGGAGAGACTGTTATTTTTAATGTGATATGGAGTTATCCTAATTACAGCAGTAGAGACCAAAATTTGTTTATAACATGTATATAGAACATGTTTATAACATGCTTCTTCTCAAGTGCTCAATCAGCACCAAATTAATCAACTAAAAAACGAAGTAAGATCATAAACAGTTGTGGTTTCATTTAGCAACTGTCCCAATTGTAGTTGCTAATAGAAATGAATTTAATAGAATGGGAAGAAAATAATGTAAAGTTACAAAATTATGCTGAGAACTTACCTTCCTCCTAAGCTGAAGGTGACTAAAAAAAAAGTTGTTTGAATGTTAGACATCAAATCCTGGACCTTTTCATTTGAGAGTTAGCCTTTTTGGCTAAACTGAGATGGACAGGTGGCTAGTACTATCTGGAAATCATAGACTGGAAACAAGGCAAGATGAAACATACAATGAATACTTAATACCAGACAGCGAGCTGCAAACACATGGTGTGCCAATCAGTTATATAGTAGCTAGCCAAGCAGTGGCAAGCATGAAACTAGTGGCCATGGTGGTGAGCCCTGGAGGAGTTGAAGGTGCTTGATAGCATTATTTTGGAATGGAAGTAGCAAATTTATTGACTTTTCAAAAAATGGTCACAGGCCACATGTATTCTCTATTTTCCACTTCATGTTGTTGGCACTAGCAAGTGGGGCATTATAGATATGGTTTCTATAAAATTATCATAACAGGACAGCTAAAAGGATTGCTATTTTAGAGGCTACATTCATTGACATATCTAAATTAGTCTTACAATTGCTATACAGGTAATCCTTAATTTACAATCACAATTGGGACAGTAACTTCCATCACTAAGCATTGTGGTTGTTAAGTGAGTCGCATCCAATTTTTTGCCAGGGTCGTTAAGCAAATCATCATAGGTTGTTAAGCGAATCCAGCTTTTCCCATTGTGTTTTCTTGTTGGAAGCCCCTGGGAAAGTTGCAAATGGTGCTAATGTGACCCTGGGATGCTGCAACCATCGTAAATGCATACTTATAATCCACACTTTTTGATAATCCAATGTTTTGGATTCCACTATTTCTGCATCAAGCCAGATTTGTTTCACATTTGTCATTGTTTCATTAACATTCTTTAAACATATCTGTCCATAGAAACAGACATCATCCCTGAAATTGTTGATATTGTGGCTACTAATTTCTGGCCTCATCTTCAAAGATCTTTAATATTTCAAATGTTTTGTGCCATTTTACAGATCCTAATTAAAACCAAAGGCAGTTATTTTCTTCTTTTTACCTGGAATCTCTAATCTTCTTTAGTGTTCAATTTAAATTATAAGCTTTCTAATTTGTTTTATGATTACAGCAAAGTAATTCTGGTTTTCAGAAAAAGATATTTATTTCCAAAATTTTGTTGTAAACATTTCAATATTCTATACTTGTCTGGACCCTTGATTTGTTTATAATATTCTTGGTTCAAAATCTTATTTAGCTTTTTTGCTATTTACTTAAAATTCTTACATTTATAGTTAATTTTTCTTTTATTCAGAAATGATTCAGCAGGTAAATTTTCAAACTTCTCATTTTAAAAATCTCTAATAGCTTTTAGATGGTTAGAAAAGCAATTTGCCAAAATGATTAGAAGCAAGATTAGCAAACTCTGTAGCCTTTAAAAGACACTGCCTCAGTTGTGAATTTGAAGATTAATCTCTTTGTCTCCCAGCACTCAAACCCACAGGAGACCGATGTCCTGCGGTCTCCTTATAAGGAGCAGCCATCTCAAGTACAGGTAGGTGATCTCTCATCATTTTGTTGTCCAGAGAGGCTCTGAGGAACCAGTCTATTCATTGGTTCTTTGGTCTTTACTTTGGTCATCTCCATTCCCCATGTAGACGTGTTTAGCTTGCTGTGCCTCCATTGGAAGTCAAAGCAATCTTTATCCTAACTGTATGCCAGCTCCTGTGCTGTTAGTCTTTTGAGACAGTCCAGACAAGAAACACAAATCCTGGGTACTAACACTACCTTTATTGTACGGTTACATTAAAAGAATCTTACAAGTCTAAAAACACTTCTCCCTGCCCTTATTTTTACTTTCCAGAAAACCAGGGAGGGTCTCTTCTTAAATACTTCCCTTTTTCTTTCTGGCTGCTGAGATATCTTTTGCATGATGGTTGTCTAGGCTATAGCTCTTCCTCCTTTCTCCCAAGGTCATTCTCATATTCCATTATATATTCTTGATTCTCGTTAGAAAATGCAAATAGTAAAGAATATTAATCAATGTAGATTCCCATTTACGTTTTGTGAGCTTGGTGTCCTTCACTCTCTTGCTATAAAACTTACTTGCAACTACCTCCTAGGAAAAAGAGGGCTACCATGGCACATGGACCTGTTCTACTAATTAATTAGTACAATTAGTTAATCTAGTCTTGTTCTTGTGTCGTTTACCTTGGAGGACTAATAATTCATAGGATTAGGCATGTGAAATGAATTGTGAAATGAAAATCATTTAATCTCTTTACATTATTAAAGTCTCAGCATAAATTGATGTGTCTGATTTCTCTACAACTAAGCTAGTTACATGTACTTCTATAGAAACTGATAATTTAAAGTAATGTTACTTTTTGAAAAGTTGAATTTTCTTAGTCAAATACTGATCAGTGATACCGTAAGAGTCATGGTAAAGTAATAGACTTTATTACATAGGTTGGTTCAAATGTAGCTTTCATTTCACAAACAGATTAAAAACGAAACAGCAATTAAAAATGTATTTAGAATAGGAAACAAAAATACAAGAATGTGAGAGCATATTTTTATTTCCCTAAGCATTTTTAAATTACAGGGCAGCCCATTTAAATAGTGCCCATTAGAGTTGAATCATTACGCCACAGTATTATTACACTTGCTTTTTAACAGCTAACCTCCTGACAAAGAAAGCTGTAGAGAGTTGTCAAATTACACCATGGAAAGCACATGCTCATTTATAATTAGAATTGCATATGCTTTATTTGCAAATGAGCATTGCTATATCTTAGGCCAGCATTTCTCAACCTTGGTAATATTAAGATGCATGGACTTCACAGAAGGGAAAATTATGGGAGTTGAAATTCACACATCTTGAAGTTGCCAAGATTGAAAAACACTATCTTAGACAAGATCTCCCTAGTCAGGTCACAACATGATACTCTTTATTACATAAAGGCACTGTGACATTTTTAAACATAAGGATCATAGTGCCATATGCCACTAAAAACACACCAACACTATCTAATTATGATTACACTTTCCGTTCTGATGCAAGTATCAGAGAAAGAGGTACAGTTTACAGTAGTCTTCTGTTAAACAAAAGACACACCACTTAAATCCAAATAAATGGCTTTATCCAATCCGATGATCTCTAGCTTGGCCATGCTGATTGGGGAAGTTAATAACGGTAGTTTAACACATCTGGAAGACATCAGCCTGGGAAAGATTACAATAGCCCGAGACAGATTCTATCAATACTTCTTGGGCAGTTGTACAGCAGTTTGTAACTTCACTAAACCCATTCAATGTTCTTCACATTTGTAACAGAAGAGTGTTACTGTCTACACTTGTCTACTGGAGAATATTAAGGGCACAAGTCAGAAAACATATTTTAGACAGCAACAGCTCATCTTGTAATGCAACCACAGGATTCACACTAAAAGTCTCAAAAAGTTGTCCAAAGAGCAATGTATATAATATTGCTTTTTTTTCTTCCCTCGTTCAAATACAGAAAAATTTAATGTCAAACTTTACTAATACAAATATTATTGAAATGAGGAGGGATTTTTTTTCTTCTTTTTTTTTTTGCAACAAGTCCAGAAAAATGTTCATATGGAAATTATACGTTCTTTCTTCCAACTACTTTCCCCCCCCCCCAAGTATAAGTCAACACTGCATCTTTTGTCCAGGACAAAAGTGACCAAAGAGTTTTCTTCTGACGAAAAGACCTCAAGTGGGTCAGAATTATTTTAGCCACCAGGATGGTTAATATCCCCACAGTGCCTAAAATTAGAGGATTACAACTTTTTGCTTTTTATTTGAAGGTTGCGTTTTCCCCTTAATATGACAATCTTAGCCATTTTCCATTCACCCATTTTAGAAACTCTCAGCATCTCAAATTATTATTTTAGAAAGACATGGAGGGGGCAAGGGCATCTTGAGACTTTAAAAAAACTTACATTGTACCAGAGACATTAATTTACTTGCTAAGCGTCTCCACTGACAACTGGCCTGCAGATAGTGTGAATCTGGGGGCACTGAGCCTATCCTTTACTGCTCCGTATGCCAAGCAGTCTTCATGCATCCATCGGAAACACAAGCCGAGTTCCTCTGCTCATCACCTCAGGTGCTTCTGTTCCCAGATCGCTTTCCAAGGCTTCTTCAGAGCTACTTGTTGCCTTCCTGCCATCCAAGTTGGTAACAGCACCATGGGAACTAGAGGAGCCATTAGCAGTTATTGTTGTGTCTCCATAGGTCAGTGTCAAGTCACTGTCATTCAAGATAAAATCAGAATCTTCGTCTTTAAGCTGTTCTTGGTTCTGAAATGAGTTCAACAGGGCTTTTAAGGAAAACAGCAGAAACTTCCATTGCATCTTAATGGAACTGGCCAGAAACCTACTGGAGCTACATTCCTCATATGGAAGAGGCTAGATTTTGGAGGTAGCTTTGGAGTATACCTGTTTAACATTTCCATCTATTTCCCCCCCCCTCCACCCAAAATAGAGATGTATTGTCCATACTGTCAGCTCTTTGAGATAATCCAGATCAGGAAATCAAAGTTTTGAATGCTAATAATATTTTTATTAGAAGATTGTAGCAAGATTCTTGACAGCCTGAATGCATCTCTTCCCTCCCTGCCTTTAGCTCAGAAAACTAGGGAAAGCTATCTCTAAGACATTCTCAAATTCCATTCTTGCTTTGAACTCCATCTCTCTTATCTAACTATTGTCGTATGCTCCCTGTTTCTCAAATTTATTCTCACAGCCCATTGCAGGTACTGAGGGGAATTTTCCTTTGGGGATTTGTTTTTGATTTTACTGATATTTATTTTGTTCTAAATGACATTGAAAGGTGGCCTTTCAATAAAACTATTATCAGAGTCCAATCCAGCGATATGGTCTGTTGTGATATCTGGGCTGCAAAAATACAGGTGACCTCTAGCAAAGACATCAAAGACCCCAATTCTTTGGTGCCATCTAGTAGTTATCCTTTTTTATTTTTGGCAGCCCAGATATGGCAGAAGCTAGATATGGTAGCTTTATATCTTATAAATGTCCCTTTTTGTTTAATTTTCCCTCTACATCTCTACCCTACTAGTAGTCCTCAGCTTACAATCACAATTGATGCAGTTGTAAAATGAGTCATCATGACCAGATCCAATTTTATGACCATTTTTTCCATGGACATTAAGCAAATCTGGCTTTTCAAATTGACTTCGTTTGTCAAAAACCAGCTGGGAAGGTCACAAAACATGATCTCATGACTCCAAAATACTGCAACTATCATAAATGTGAACCAGTTGCCAAGCACCCAAATAGTGATCACATGACAGTAGGGGTGAGGTAATGGTTATAACCTCAAGGACAGATCATAAGTACCTTTTTCCAAGGCCACCATAACTTCAAACTGTTGTTAAATGAATAGTCATAAATTGAGGACTACATGTACTTATTTTGTTAAGTACTATGAATCAGGTATTTTGTACAGGTGACGATATTTGTGCTCTACTGCATGACTGAGAATACTACATGTACACTTCAATAATCTGTTCAGCCTTGTTTCAGCAAACTGATCAGATTTATATTGACCTGTTTTGAATATTACTATTTTGATAATAAATGAAATCACAGGATAAATGATGTTTCCAGCTGTGCACTTGGAGAAAAAATACCTTTGGATAAAAACTAGTTTTTCTGGAAAAATCTGTTCAGAAATGTGTATTCGTATGTAACTCTAAGAGGCTTTTATTAAATAAAAAAGAGGTTAGTATGAAAATAGCTAGAAAATCACTCTGAGGGACAGGAAGAAATGACTGTATCAAGACAGCAGGGCTTGAGACAAGGCCAAGAAAAGGACTTGAGAAAACATCTCAAAGTGCCTCCCTAATTTACATGGAATTAAAGTAAGCATTGGGGGAAGCAGATTCCAATTTGCAAGACTCTGATATTATAAGTGTTAAAATAAAAGGAGTCCTAACTTACATGGCATTGGTTTCTTAGTCCGGTCTACCTTGTTGGGCTTACAACAGCACAGAATTTATGAAAATTGTCATTGGAAGGAGGCAATCAGCAATATCTCCCAAACTAGTGTATCTAAACTAGTGCATTCTATATTTTGTGTGGAGTTCCTTAAATGGAATGCAAGAGAGGTTGCTGTCCTGGTCACCTCAGATTCTGATGAGGAAACCAACAATAAACACTCAGTTCTTGAGCTGCAAGACAAATTACTGCCTGAGGAATTGCAGGCAGAGGAAGCTATGCTACTGGTAAACAGGAGATGCAGCTGCAACCAATCTTAGACAATGAAGGGTCTGAGCTGTCACCCCACCCAGTGCAAGCACACTGCAGAGCAGAGCAGCGCAGAGTGCAGAGCAGGAGCAGAGAGCAGCTCTGCAAGGCTCCTTGCCAGAAAGGACCGTTGGTCTTCCAGATGAGCAACACCAACATTCCTTCTATTTAAGAAGTGCAGCAAGTTCAAGACTCCATTAGAGACAACCATTTGTTGATCTAGATTCTGTGTGCTTTGTCTCTTGACTCAAAATCTCATCACTGTGATACTGGACCTGGATTAGCTGATGAGCCTGCTACAATATTGGATTCTTGGCCTTCTGACCACTCTTGTGCCTGCTATTTTGCATTTAAACTTTAAAGGCAAACTTGCTGGTCTTTAAGGGACTTGATTTCATTTGTGTTTGTATGTGTTTGTGTGTGTGTTTGTTTGTTTGCATACCACTTGTTTATTTGCTTGAAAACATCATAGTAAATTTGCAAACCTCTCTATGTAGTAGTAGTAGTAGTAGTAGTAGTAGTAGTAATAATAATAATAATAATAATAATAATAATAATAAAAGTTGGAAGAGACCTTGGAGGTCATCAAGTCCAACCCCCTGCTCAGGCAGGTAACCCTAAACCCTATGTGTTTGTGAATGCATGGCCTGAGACAGGAAGCTTGCTGATAGATCATTCACTGATTGATTAGTCAGATGCCATTTCAATTACCTACTATAATCAAATAAAATAAACATTTAAAAATGGATTTCAGTATCAGTATCTTGCTTGGTTAGACTCATATGAAAACTACTCCTTTAGATCTTTAGACACAAAAGACCTGCTAGGAAAGCAGGGAGATGCAGCAGGAGCAATTAAAACACATTTCCATGTTCTGTTCAATAAAGCACTTTGAGATTCCCTTTTTCTGCCTTTGAGATAATGATAGGATATTGAGTTTTCCATAGTGGAAAACTTGCATCTGCAAAAATAAAATTAAAAAAAACCCCTGCTGAAAGGAGAGGAAGATGCAGACTTTACATGGAACTCTGCAAGTATCTTATATTAGACTTTTTTGATTAAAAAATAAAGTGGTACCATGGTACTCAACTTCTTTGAAACTCATTGAATTTGGTACTCAACACATTTTGACATGAAAATTTTGTCCCAGTACTCATCATTTGTTTGGTACTCAACACACAAACTAGAACTTGAGTGTCATGTGCCTTGTGACTCACTACATTATTCCTTATGGGAAAAATTCATTTGGTATTCATCACACCTCCCAGAACCAATTAACAATGAGTACCGAGGTACTACTGTAACCATATTAAATGAAATTGTAATTTAATTTTGTCGTATGCACCAATCTTAACATGCCATACTCACAACCAAAGGTAGATAAAGGCTAAAAATCAAAACCAAAAACCTTGCTATCTACAATATTGTATGAGACAAAGGAAAGGATAAATATTTTCAAAGATGTCTTAATGCTCTATGCTCTAACGTTCTAACTTTCCCAGTAAAAAAGAAATAAAAATACTATTGTATCATCCTCTAAAGATTCTTTCCTTGTTTCCTTCAAAAAACAGCACATTTGTTCTCCTCATTTCTTCCCAATGTACTTACTTGAAGAGAAAACCTAAATTTGCATTCTTTATTAAGTTTCTACTTTTCTAAAAGTGTTTTGTTTTAGATTAAGTTACAGTTTTTTTCAGAAATATAGTGTAATTGTAGGGACATCTTTTTATTTTATACATGTAGACTAAATACTTCACTTAATCTGCATATTCAATATTATACTGTCTTAACTAGAAAAGCTATGGAGTCCCAGTAATCCAAAACATTCTTCGGAGGCAGAGAGAAAAACAATCCATCTGGATCCCAGGGGACTTGAAAATGTTCCAAAAATAACCTGAGCCGGCCTCTCCGATTCCTTGCATTCTTGCAGATAAGATCTCCTAAATTCACTTGAGAAGTATCTGGTTCTATTTGCTTCACATTTGCTTCAATAATAACAACACTCGTTGGACTGACACACTCCCATAACTAAACAGTATTAGAGTAGCCATATGTAATTTCCACACTGATATCCTATTCTACATCAAAGCAGATATATTTACAGCTAGGGCAAAATGTATGCATGATTTTGATGAAGGGAGATGGTGTGAAATAAATGTAGACCAGGCCTTGGAAGTAGGAAAGGAATATGTGAATTGTTAAGGGAAGAGAGAGAGTTTCTGAAAATATGACTCAGTCCTGAGAAAGAGGAAAGCATGAGAAAAAAAAGAAAGCCTGAAAACAACCTCACCTGGATTTTGAGAAATTCTGATAGGCTTTCAAAATTCTGTTCTTCTACCCTACAGCAACAAATAATTTGGAATCCTTAGCCTCTTTTTCTCACCTCACCTATCTCAAAGGGTTGACACTCAATATGTCCCATTTATGCCCAAACACGCAAGCAAACTTTATTAAAATGTATTAAAATTGCCTGGTTATTTCCTGGAATATTTACTTTTCTTCCCATTCAGTTCCCCCTCCTCCCCTGAATCTGATGCTACTTAAGAGTTTGGTAGGCAACAAAATGCACTTACCTCATAAACCTGGGGGCTAGTTAAGCAACGAGCTATGAATCCACACCAACCTGGAAGAGTTGTTGTGAGCAATGGACCACTGTGGGTCAAAATGGGCTTGAGGTATCTGTCACATTTCATTAAGGAAATTACCTATCAAGTAACCATATGCAAATAGTTCAAATTACCATTAATAGATAAAGTAATTTCAGCCCATTCTTATACTGAACTATGTATTATGAATAGAGCTAGCCACCAGGTATCAGGAATTGTAAGGAAAAAGGAAAAGGAAAAATTCACAGGACAAAAGGTAATCAACCATCAGCCAGATCATAGAGCTGATTAAATAAAGAAGCCTTCAGAGCACATTAACTATCTCCAGAGTAAAAACGAGCTGTGAAACTAATGGAGAAACCATCTGTGAAAACTATTTATAAACCAAATTCCATGAATAAATGTTGTTTCAAGATTAATATATGCATCCTGAGTGTAACAGTTAAATTCAGCAGTGATGTACTCATGTACAGTCAACAATCATATGGTGATCTGGACCAACATTCTGAACTGAATCTGGATGATATAGAATAACATATTCTTTGTTTTCTTTGTAGCTCAGCTAGTCTAATAGGAATTCTTCACGTATTCTGTCTTGTACCACTTGGAGGGATGGTGTCTCATTTCTTGCTTTTGCCTCTCTATTTTAGGGGCTTGTCACACTGTTGGGGGAGGGTGCTTGCATGGGGATTATTATTAGCTTTGCTCTGCTTTGTATGAGGTGCCCTCTGCCTGGGCAAGAGGAATGCGACCTGAAAACATCTGCCTTATCCGGAGCCTGGGACTGTTGGGAAACAAAACCGAGAGAGACCTTGAAATGGGCACTAAATCTCCAGCTTCTCATAACACTGTGGCACCTGTGGATTGGCTGGATTTCAACTGGACAGTGGGACACTGGGGGGAGGAGTTTTGAATTGCCCTTTTGATGTAATCCTTTATGCACCAAATCTTTAGACCTTGCTTTGCTTTCTTGCCATTACTAACTCTCAGTAAAAGTTCCTTTTGAGACAATGCCTGTTTCAAGAGTTCTGCTTTTTTGGGAGATCTGAAGCAGGTCCTTACATAAAGCAAGGTCTGCAGTAGTGCCCAACCTGGAGAGGCATCTGCCCTACTGAGGGGGGCCATGCACAGTATGTCTCTGCATGCAGCGAAATGAGAGAAGTTGGAACCAAAGACTGCAGTGACGCAGCCATTCAGATTTATCGTGGAGAAAGCACCTCCACCTGGGTAGAGGAATCTGCTGCCCTAGAAGACGCCTCGAGGCCGAGATGGTTGCTCGGTGTTGGGAGGAGAGGGGACTGGGAGGAAAGGTCCCAAAAAGTAACTCTCACCCGAGATCAGAAAAAGATTCACAAAAAAAGGACGGAGCTGCTTTCCGATGATGAAGATCTGGACCCATAGTCAGACCCGATGGAGGGGATCCTCAAGCGAGCCATGAATTATATGGTGGAAGCTTTTGAGGACCTAAAAGCCAAATCATTGAGTCGCCCAGAAAAAGAGGAAGAACTGACCAAGAAGGTTGGAAGCAGAGGAGATGGTGATAACGGAGACGGCAGCGGGGACTACTCACTGTGACAGAGACGGTGGTGGCTACTCCAGCAGTGCAGCAGCAGGTAAACCCCTGGAGAGCTCGGACCCCACGACCGCTCAGAGAGAGAATTCCCCCAGAGGAACCAAAGCTGGTTCCGTTGGGAGTCAAATTCGATGGGGATCCTCAAGCAGTTGGGCTTCTTCCTGGCTCATGTCCTTACCTACATTCAAGTGTATGGGAGGTCTCTGCCCAATGATGCAGCCAAGCTCTGGGTTGTCACCCTAGCCATGGAAGGTAGCACCACCACCCTATATAACTGCAACACTCCCGAGCTTCAGAACTTTAACTGCTTCATGACCACACTGAGACGTCGTTTTGAAGACTACCTGGCAGACCAGAAAGCAAGGGATCACACAAAAACCGTAAAACAGGGGCATCATCTGGTAGCCAAATATATGGAGGAGTTTCGAGACTTGGTTTGCCGCTTGAACTGGCCCGAAGACATCCTGATAAACTGTTTCCAGGATGGGCTAAGCGATGACCTGTACAATGCCTGTGTGGCTCATGGAACACCCACTCCTCTCTACAAATGGTGTCTTCTGGCTGAAGAGGTAGAAATTGACCAGACCCAGAACCTGTACCATCCTGTGAAATCGGGGAGACAAAGCTAGCCTGAGGAAAGGGGAGAGACTAGCAAAACCTCCACAACCCAACCATGTTCCACTGCCTGCTTCAAGTGCGGCAAGGAAGGGCATTGCACTGCAGAGTGCCACAGCAAGACCCCAGTTAGGAAGTTGGATCACACCTCTGGGGGGAAGCCAAGCAAATCCATCCAGCTCTCAAAAGACATAGCCCTGAAGTCCACAGAGATCGCGGAGCTCCCCTGAGCCCCAAAGGCAGGGGGTAGAGCTCTGATACCACCAGACAATGATGATCCATTGGTAAGTGGGCCGACTGATCCCGTAACCATGGCCATAGAACTGACAATCCCGGGCATGGGCAGGAAAATGGCCCTAACTGCTCTGTTGGACTCGGACTGCACATGGTGCCTGATAAGTCCCAACTTAGTTGGGAAACTGGGGCCTCTCCTAAGAAAACTCAAGGAGCCCATCACTTTTTGCCAGCTTAATGGGTCCGTAGCAAGGGGCATCCCAGCAATTTTTGTCACCAAACCCCTGGGACTGACCATGGGAAGCCAGAGACTTTAGTGTTCATCATGGCTCCTGGCATGGAATGGCCCCTGGTCCTTGGGCTAACTTGGTTAAAGAAATGGAACTCCTTAATTGACTGGAGAGAGGGGAAGCTAAGGTTCCCAAGAAAGAGAGCGCCTCCCCTGGAGTTGCTTGGAAGTAAAACAGAGGGTCCGAAGCAGCTCAGTCCACACTGAGCAAGAGCTTCAGAGTATTCCAAAAAAGTACCGAGATCTAGTCGAGGTTTTCAGTGAGAAGAGGTTGGATGAGCTTCCCCCTCACCAACTTACGGACTGTGCTATTGAGATCGTCCCGGGAGCTAAGTTGCCTAAGCCAAAGCTGTATTCGATGAACCCTAAAGAATTAGATGAGCTCCGCAGGTTCATCGACAAGAATTTAGCCCGGGGGTTCATCCAGCCTGCCAGACCTTGGGCAGCAGCCCGTTCTATTCAGAAAAGAAGGATGGGTCTCTTCGCTTCTGTATGGATTATAGGTGTTTAAATGCAGTATCCATGAAGAATGTGTAACCCCTACCCCTCATGAGGGACATGTTAGCCTATCTGGTGAAAGGAAAAATCATTCTAAGCTAGACCTGCGAGAAGCATATTATCGCATCAGGATTAAGGATGAATGGAAGACTGCTTTCAACTGCCCTTTAGGTTGCTTCCAGTTCAGGGTGCTCTCTTTTGGGCTACAGGGAGCCCCCGCAGTGTTCATGCAACTGATCAATGAGGTCCTCCATGAGCACCTGTATAAGGGGGTTCTGGTGTATTTGGATGATATCCTGATTTACACCGAAACTAAAGCTGAACATGTGAAATTAGTCAGGGCAGTCTTAAAGAAGCTCCATGCTGCTAAATTGTATGCCAAGCTCTCAAAGTGTGAATTCCATAAGGATAGAATTGACTATCTGGGCTACCACATTTCTCACGAGGGGGTGGAGATGGACCCAGAGAAGATGCGGGCTGTTATGGAATGGACCCCTCCCCACACCAGGAAGCAACTACAGAGTTTTCTGGGGTTCACCAACTTTTACAGGCAAGTTATTCCTTTGTTTGCTCAGATCGCGCTCCCTATCATAAACCTATTGAAAACTAAGGGAGGGAGTAAGCCGAAGCCTGGCTAGCCACTAAAATGAACAGCTAAATGCCAAGCCGCATTTGAGATTTTTTTCTGCGGAACCAGTGCTGAAATACCCAGACACGGAAAAGCCATTTGTGATTCAGGCAACACTAGCAATGTGGTAGTGGGGGCGGTGTTACTGCAGAAAAACCAGCAGGGCCAGTTACAACCCTGTGCCTACATATCCAAAAAATTGTTGGAGACTGAACAACAATGGGCTGCTTGGGCAAAGGAAGCCTATGCAGTGAGATGGGCCCTCTTAACCTGGAGGCATTTCCTAAAAGGGAGTAAAATACCTTTCCAGGTCTGGACTGATATAAGAATCTTGAAACTTTAAAAAATCCCAGGAGGTTGTCTCCAAAACAGGCATGCTGGGCCCACTATTTCCATCGTTTTAATTTCTCCATCCACTATCCGCCAAGGGGGGGGGAACTTCCTGACAGATGCTTTGTCACAAATCCCATAATATAACAGTGTGAAGGCAGAAGTGGTTAAACCTCTACTTTCCACACAGCAATCGACCACCCCAGCCACTACGAGGGCACAGACTAAAAAAACCCCACAGTTAGACAATGTGGTGTTCAAGAAGGTGCTGGAGAATGACGAGTGGTTCAGTGGCCATAAAAATCTCTTCTCAGTGCAATATGGGTTGGCTTGGGTTGGAGGAAAGCTGTATGTGCCTGAAAATCAGAGACTGAGGATCATGCAGGCATGTCACGATTCAAAAATGTCAGGACACTTTGGATTTGTAAAGACTTTTCACCTGCTTAAGAGGCAATTTTGGTGGCCCTCCTTAAAGAAGGACATTGAAAGCTATGTGGCTAGCTGCCCTACTTGTGCTGCTGCTAAATGTAGGCAGGGAAAAATGCCTGGCCTCCTGTAGCCAGTAGCGAGCCCTTCGGCACCCTAGAGAGAGATCTCCATGGACTTTATTATGGAGCTACCGGAAACCACAGAAAACACTGTCATTTGGGTTGTCACCAACTTGTTCTCTAAACAAGCCCATTTTATCCCATGTCAGAAGATCCCAACTGTAAAGACTTTGGCTAAGGTGTTTGTTCAGCATATTTATCACCTTCATGGTGCCCCAAAGTGTATAATATCCGATACGGGTGTGCAATTCACCTCTAAGTTCTGGAAAGCCTTTTTGGACCTTTTAGGTTCGGATCAGGGACTGTCATCTAGTCATCATCCTCAAACAAATGGGGGGACAGAACGAAAGAACTCAGTTCTAGAACAATACCTCTGTTTTATTAATTATCAGCAGGACAATTGGACTGATATGTTGCCATTTGCTGAAGTGGCTTTCAACAATGCAGTACTGGGTTCACTCCTTTCCAAGTGGCTAATGGCCAGAGTTTCCTTCCTATGCCTGAATTGCCTGTCAATGAACCTGCCATTCCTTCCCTTAAAGAGTGGGTTCATCAATTGCAGAACATCTGGCCAGTAGTTAGAAAAGCTTTGGATGAGGCTAGGGAAGCTTATAAGGCATAGGCTGACAAAAAAGGATGGAGCCTAAGCCTTTCCATGTTGGAGATAGAGTTTATCTTTCCACTAGATTTTTACAGTCATTATAGCCATCAAAGAAGCTGGGGCCAAAATATATTGCTCCATTTCCTATTAAGCGCGTTATCAATCCTGTTACAGTGGAGCTGGAACTCCCTAAGAGTTTGAGACAAATTCACCGTTTTCCATTGTAGCTTATTCAAACCTGAGGTCACCTCCAAACTACAACCTATTACTGCTCTGGTTCCTCAACCTATTATGGTTGAGGGCAAGCAACATATTGAAATCAAGGATATTTTAGATTCTCACAAACATCACGGGTCCACACAGTACTTAGTGGCCTGGAAAGACTTGCCTGCTTCACAGAATGAGTGGGTTTATAAAAAAAACGTCAGGGCACCTAGATTGCTCAAACGCTTCCATACACCTATCCAAATAAACCTGATTAATGTGTTTATTTTTGTTTTTCCTTTCACCCCTTCCTGTTTTTGTTTTGCAGGTGGATTTGTCTTTCTATTGGGGGGCGATGTCAGAGCTCCTCAAATGTATTTGCCTTTAATCCTCCCATTTCTCTCTTTCTTGCTTTTGCCTGTGTATTTTTGGGGCTTGCCATAATGTTGGGGGAGAGTGCTTCCATGGGGAATATTATTTGCTTTGCTCTGCTCTGTACGAGGTACCCTTCCTCTGGGTGAGAAGAATCCGACCTGAAAACATCTGCCTTATCTCCCGAAAATGGAGCCTGGGGCCGTTGGGAAACAAAACCGAGAGAGACTTTGAGATGGGCGCTAAATCTCCAGCTTCTCATAACACTGTGGCACCTGTGGATTTCAACAGGATAGTGGGACATTGGGTGGAGGAGTTTTGAATTGCCTTTTTGATGTAATCCTTTACGCACCAAATCTTTAGAACTTGCTTTGCTCTCTTGTCATCACTAACTCTCAATAAAAGTTCCTTTTGAGACAATGCCTGTTTCAAGAGTTCTGCTTTCTTGAGATCTAGCTGAGGCAGGTCCTTACAGATGGGTCATATTAGTTTCTGCTCACAATAAATGTGATTCATTTGGCTACTTCCTTTCTATTCTGGATTATAACACTATAGTCATTTAGCAGTTGTTTTTACTGGAACACATGGCCTGTTCAGACCAGACAAGGATTGGCAGTTTTACAATTGCTTCCTGCATTGCATAGAGTTTTGCCCACTAAGAGTGTGGAAAGGATACTTGTGGTCAAAACTGTACCAAAGCCTGAAGATCCATGCACTTTCCTGTTTTGTCCGATTCCTTCGTTCAGCACCTGGACCATCCTGGGCAGGAAAGACAATTTTGTTATGCAAAGAACATTATCAAATAAAGGAATAATACGATCTGAGTAGGAGCAAGGTAACAATAGTTTTCCAGCAGAAATTTTCTTTTCAAAGGGGGCAGAAACATAACACCTAGAGACATGCTTAGAAAATAAAAGTGAAGGAGGGCTAAAACCCTGCACTTTGTTTGGAAGTATGCTCATCTTGCCAGAAAAGGGTCAAATGTAGGCTTGCATAAAGGACATCTTGGGGAAGAGAATGTCCATTTTGCTAGTTTAACTTCTGATACAAGAATGTGAAGTGACCATATCCATACAAAACCTGGGAGTCCATTTTATGAAAATGTGCAAAATATGGAACCTAGTTACTAAATATACCAACTGGATCAAAGGTTTACTTAAGCTATATGAGCTATATGAAGCAAGGGCAACTATTCACAAACATGGAGTTCCTCCATAAGACATAAAAGGAGGATGTAACTTATACTATTCCTATTTAGGACATGAGTATCAGGATAGCATCCTGCCTTTTATCCTAATTATACAGCTCTAAATAACATAAAAACTATCAAATGGAACTCTGGTTATAGAGAAGACCAGATGAGAAATGTCTGTATAAATATAAATAAATATCAATAAATAATTTAACTAGTATACGATTTTCTTTCCTGAGATGAACTGGAACAATTGCTGAAAATTAGAAGATTCAGTCAGTTGAAAGCAGAAGGTAAGAAAAAGGAAAGAGTTCTAGGAGATATCTGAAAAGGAAGTAGGTTATTCAGAAGGAACATTCTATTTCTCTCTCCAAACTTTTAAGGAAGTTAATCCTTCACATGTCTTGGTGAATGCAATAATGGATTTGGTGACTGCCAAGCTTAAGGGGTGTGGGGCGCTAAGCTTTAGCTGTATTGTTATGTAAAAACTAATTTTAAAAAAGTAGATATAGGAATCCGAAACTGGAGCTTCTTTGTAAGAAATACATCAAATAGATATGGGGGGAACAAGGTGAGGAGGCACAGCAGTAGAGGACAAAGATGAAAGAAAACAAGGCAATATGTGATTGTTCCTTCTTTCCTTTCCTTTCCGTATGTATGTATAGGATGAAACAAAATTGAAGGACAAAAATAAAACTTCCTAACAAACAAAGAACTTGGCTGCCCCATTTATATTCTAATACCGTGTTTCCCCAAAAATAAAACCTATCCCAAAAATAAGCCCTAGTTAAGGCCCCACCCATTCACCCACCTCTTCCCTTTCACTCCCCTTCTGAGCCAAACTGCTGGCGCTTTTGGCTCCCTGGCCCCCTTTGCAGCTCTGTCCACATAGCCACCGAAGCAGCAGGCGGAGCCCTGGAGAGTCGGAGAGGGTGCTGAAGTGAGTGGGGATCCTGCCTGCAGCACCCATTCCGGCTGCCCCTTCCTTGCCAGAGCTGGAATGCCGCTGCATTTCAGTAGATGCCGGCCTTCCTTCCGGCAGGCCTGGGCAGTTGCTGGAGAGAGACGGCCCTGTTTCAGCACTTGGTGCCCTTGGAGGGTTTGCCTTGCCACCTGCTTTCCAGCTCCGTCTTGTTTCTCCACCATTGCGGAGCTGGAGAGCTTGCCTCATCACCACCCAGATGCCTTCACTTCCCCCAAGCATTTCTTTGCTAACTTGCTTTTCAGCTGCATCACATTTCTCTATCACGTTTCTCCATCGCATTTCTCTGCCGCCATGTGCAGGGAAACAAAGGAAGTTTGTGGGGCTAAAAAAAAAGTTCAATCAGATCTTCTAACTTTGCGAGAAGTTGGAAGGTCTGATTGAACTTTTTTTTTTTAGTCCCACAAACTTTTGTTTCCCTACATGCAATGGCAGAGAAACGCGATGGAGAAACATGACACAGCTGAAAAGCAGGTTAGCAAAGAAATGCTTGGGGGAAGCAAGGGCATCTGGGTAGTGGTGGGGCAAGCTCTCCAGCTCCCCAGCGGTGGAGAAACACGACAGAGTTGGAAAGCAGGTGGCAAAGCAAATCCCCAAGGGCGCCAGGTGCTGAAACAGGCCTCTCTCTTTCCAGGAGCTGTCCAGGCCTGTTGGAGGGAAGGCCAGCATCTACTGAAATGCAGTGGCATTCTCGCTCTGGTGGGGAAGGGGCAGCCAGCATGGGCATTACAGGCAGAATGCCCACTCGTTTCAGCACTCTCCCCAACCTTCTGGGACTCCGCCAGCACTTTGGCCCTGGACAGCCACCTCCCTGCTCACCTCTCAGGTGGGCCGGGCCAGGCCAGGAAGGCGGCCCCCTAGCATTCCCGGGGCAAAGGCCTCCTGCTCTGCCTGGAGGAGCGTCAGCCTGGCTGCCCCTGCCTTGGCATCCTTCCTGCCACCACCCAGCACAGCCGCCCCAGAGCTGCAGGGGCTGGCCTGGCACGGGAACGGCACACATGTCCCCCGCCCGAACTCTCTCATACCCTACCTTTACCATAGTTGGTCCGTCCTGATACTCCAAGGTTGGCCCATCACTGCCACACTTCGAACTCTGCATCTCCACCCCATGCGCAGGCCCCCGAGCGCTCACCTCCTGCTATAAGACATCCCCTGAAAATAAGCCCTAGTGCTTATTTCGGAGCCCAAAAGAAAATAAGACTGAGTCTTATTTTCAGGGAAACACAGTATAAGGCTGAAGCTTGCCTGTGAATTTCACAGCCACATAAGTTGAGCACAAGTTTTTTTTTGGGGGGGGGGGAAGGTAGAATATGAATGCTGCTCGAACATGCTTGTATATGAACATCACTGACCCTTTGAAAAAGTTAACTACTTACTCCTTGTAAGACTTGGAAGCTGTCATTGTTGGGTGGAGGGTCTTGATCTGGGTCAACTCCAACTCTGTACAAATATCAGGAAACAAAGAGCATGAGATAATTAACTGAATTAATACCTTTTCCACTGGGCTTGAGGCCAGTGGAAAAGATGTAGCATAGGTAGGTATGCATAGCGCAAAGAGAATCAGAAAGTGCCTGGTAATATAATGGTTGTTAAGTATTACTGTGCTTCTACTCTAATACTCTAATTTCAGGATACTATTTTTTTAACAACCTTAGTAAAATACCACTCCATAGAACTGAAGCTATCAATATTGTGTAGAAAGAGAATGGTTGTTTGACTATTGCAGATCTTGAAAGCTTCATCAACTTTCTCACTGTTTTAATAAGACAACCAGATATGTTAAGAGAAACAACTAAGTACCTATCTGGATTTTATTTTCTAATGGCTATTGCTATTAATTAAGGAAATGAGTTATCTGACCTTGAAAGACTTAGGACAGGGGTGTCCAATTTTGACAACTTTAAGACCTGTGGACTTCAACTTCCCATGCTGGCTAGGGAATTCTGAGAGTTGAAGTCCACATGTTTTAAAGTTGCCAAGGTTGGGCACCCCTGCTGTAGAGTATCAATAGAAGAAGGGGAAAATCAGGAGCATGGAACCGAATCCGTCTCCAGAGGTTGATACTGCTCCCTACAGCATGGACTAGATGTTATCGGGGTTTATTTTATTTATTTATTATTTATTTATTTATTTTATTTTATTAAATTTATATCCCGCCCTTCTCCTTGCGGACTCAGGGCGGCTAACAATCGATTAAAAAATACACAGATAACAATTACAGGATTAAAATTAATTAAAAGGAAATATTTAACTATGATCTAATTAAAATATAATTAAAACCCCCTCTAAAAATTTCCCTAGGCCAGTCCTGCAA
>NW_015386454.1:711064-747415 GCF_001527695.2 Protobothrops mucrosquamatus | reverse complement strand
CGGATTCGGTTCGGGTAACCCTCCAACTGCTCTCTAGGCGTCTTTTCCGGCGTTTCATCTCTCTCAGCTCCTCGGTAAACCAAGGGGCTAGTTGAGATCTACGCCGGGTCAGAGGCCGCAGCGGCACGACTCGGTCCAGTGCTGCGGCTGCGGCCACATCCCAGGCCGCAGCCTGATGTTCCGCCGAGTCGTGACCTAGGATCAAGAGCAGTGGTTCTCAACCTGTGGGTCGGGACCCCATTTGGGGTCGATCGACCATTTCACGGGGGTCGCCAAGCAAGGCTGTCCGCCATTTTTTTTGTCCGCCATTTTTTTCCCCTTTTCCGGCGGGTGCCTTACCTCCCTTGGGCTGGGCCAGTTGGTGGTCGGCCTGCTCCGTCTCTGCCGCTTGCCAGCTACGCCTCGGCCGGCGCAGGGGGCGGAACCACGCATGCGCGGCGCTCCTGGGCAGGGAAAGTCCTCGACTTACGACCGGTTGGGTAGTCCTCGACTTACGACCGGTTTAGTCCTCAACTTACGACCGGTTTAGTCCTCGACTTACGACCGGTTGGGGTCGCGGCATTAAAAAGGTTGAGAACCACTGATCAAGAGAGAAGCAGCCCCTCTACTGAATTCACCCTGTTCCCTTCCCCCCATCTCCTGCACTTATACCATGGTTCTAAATCAGTCCCCAGAGTTTAGAAGAATGTGACAGAAAGTCTCTAGTGACCACATCAGTTCTGTAGTGGCTTCATTGAGGAATTCAATTATCAGAAGTGAAATAAAGACTGAAGAACCAGTTGCATAGAAAGCTGACAGGAGTTCAGTCAATGTTGCAGGAAGATACACCATAAGCAAGTATTTTTTTTAAGGCAGTAGAAATCTTGTAAGCATGAAAAGATCACTCAGCAGTATTACACCCTATCAATGATCTTTAGAACCCAACAAAAAATTCAAATATAAGGCAAATTTGTTGCCAAGTAAATGCAAAGGCAAGGAATATGGTTGATGCAATTCTTAACCGAAAGAGGATTCTTTGTAGTAATATTTTAACTTATAATACAGTGAAATATTTTAAAATATATCTTATATTCCTCTGGGTTTTGATGACTCATCACAAACAAACAAAACTTTCCACCATGATTTTCTTTTTATTAACATTACTCCCATTTTCCCTAACTCTTTTGAACAAACATATCTTCAATTTATCCAAATACAGCTTTCCACTGTTCCACATCCACCCAACTAAATTACTGAACATGAAACTGAAACACAAGGTTAACTCTGTGGTTTTGCTTTGAAAAGCAAGGCAGTCTCATCTGACTTGCAACCCTGCAAGATATATGGGGCAATTTAATTCTTGGGGCCTTGAGTGGCAATCTGTATTGACAAGGAAAGGCCCATGGGAACAGTTAGGATCTTTTATTATACACAACTGCAGGCAATGGATTTTAATCTAGGTTAGACTGCAGTTTATGTGTATAGAGCAGAGAGGAAGACTAAACACACCCTCTTTTTCAGACCAGGGTCTTGGCAGTTTGGGCCTCCTAAGCTAGCAACATCTATGAACTCATATTAAGGAAGAAGCTACAGCTATTTAGGGGAAGATGCAAAGTACCAAAAAGTGTCTGGTAAGATAACAATTGTTAAGTATTACTGTGCTTCTATTCTAATTTCAGGATACTTTTAGCAATTTTATTTATTATGAAATTCATTTATTATAAAATTTATTTTCTGTCCATCTCGTATCCAATGACTCTGGGCGGATATGATTTTATTTGTAGATCATAACCAAGGACCATAAAACTCTGGTTCTATTTGTAAATCATAACCAAAACTTTGAGCAGTAACAATATCCTACATAATTCAAACCAGGTTATCTGAATGATAGTGTTCCCCAATATAAATTGGTCTAAGATGGAAAGAGCTTTCTCTCTGTTCCATCTGCTTGTGAAACACATTTGGCAAAAATTTGGAAGACAGCCTTCCAAAATCATTAACTCCCACTTCTTTCTTCTGATGATCTTCCCCTGGTAAGCAAACAATGTTTTTATTTATATAAGTTATTTATAATCAGTATAAAATTATAATTTGCTCAAAGAGCTCAGTTATTTCATGTTTTCCTCACAAGGATAAGCAAAACTGAGTCTCTAAAGCTTTCTATTTGGCAGGGTTTTAAATTCCAGTACAATATCCATACTAACCCATGCAACATTTAATGCAAAAGAAAAAATGAACAGACACAGGAAAATCCAAACCAGTGGAACATTACGTAGATTTTCCAAAAATCTAGTTTTAGATATTCAAAAACCAGTTAAAACCATTTAGCTTATTTAAGGAAAAATTCTTCACACCAAATATGTTAAAAGAAAAAATCCTCATCAGGATTTAGAAGAATAACCCAATTTGGCAAAGGCCAGATAATGTAAAGAAGTTGAAGTGGGTTTTGAGACAAGATAACAAATGCAATCTGATTTGCAAAAGAGTTAGCTCCTAACTTATGATTGCTTGTGAGTTTCTGCACTCTTTTCAGTTGTTAGATAGAACATCATGGAGAATGATAATAGTATTTTTTCAATTCACATGTAGTAAAATCTGCAGTAAAAATAAGAATGGTAAAAAGTCTTCTGCAGCATTAAGAGAAAGACATGCAACAGCAGACAAAGAATGCAAACGCTTAAGGTTAGAAAAATGAAGAAAGCCAAGCACCAGGTAAAGATCATTCTGTTTGGTCACCTGAAATACAGCCAGCGGCTTTCATTCATCTCTTCCACCGATGGAATATATTCACCGACTCTAGTATAGCACAAAAATGGGATTGATTTACTTATACATTATTATTTTTTTTTAAAAAAAAATGCCTTTCCATGTTGTTTCTTCTAGGACTACTTTACGCAAAACAAAATACCATTAATGGAGTGCAAAGTATGAAAATCAAAAAGAACAGTAAGAAAAAAGACAATAATGTTAAGTAACTCAGAAAATTAAAAATGATTATTATGATTATCGTTAAAAGAAATTAAAGGCACCAAGCAAACCTTCTCTTTCAAGTGTCCTTGATCCATAACTAGGGTTCATTCATTTGTTTTCCTCTCTCCCTGCCACCCACTTCAGTGCCAATGGAATGTGGAGAGCAAGGATGGAGATAAAAGCTGCAAGTCTTGATGAAACACTACAAGCTTTCATCAACCCTCCTAAGCAAGCAAAAAAACTTGAGCTGAAATGTATATAGAAAACCAGAGTCCTGTTATAATTAATCAGAGGTACTTATAATGAGAAGTTTCCCCATTATTCCTCTTCTCATTCCTAGGTTTATTGTTTCTACTCTTTTCAGAGTCACTTCTGTCCTTCTCTTTATGTTTTTATGGAATGCTACCATCTTCTTTCTAGGTCCTTGCTTCCTATAGTGGCAACCTACTTTCCCAAGCTTTTCTGCTTCTTCTATGATTTTCTCATTTGCTTGGACTGCTGAAGGACCCTCATATGATAATTCAAATAAAGGTAGTCCTCGACTTACAACAGTTCATTTAGTGACTGTCCAAAGTTACAACAGTACTGAAAAAAGTGACTTATCACCATTTTTCACACTTATGACTTTGCGGCATCCCCACAGTCATGTGATAAAAATTCAGATGCTTGGCTATTTAAGGCAGCTGTAGTGTCCTGGAGTCATGTGATCTTCTGACAAGCAAAGTCAACGGGGAAGTCAATTCACTTAACAACGATGTTACTAACTTAACAACTGCAGTGATCTACTTAACAAGTGTGGCAGGAAATATCTAAAATGGGACAAAACTCACTTAACAACTGTCTCACTTAGCAACAGAAGTTTTGGGCTCAATTGTGGTTGTAAATCAAGGACTACCTGTAATGCACCATCATAGGCAAGAGTTTTCTATTTATTTCAGGCCAGATCCTCACCTAAGAATTACATTTTCTTGGTTAAAATCCAATGGCTGATTATAATGTAGCAGCTGGTGCATATTTGGATGCAATGCAACATCATGGTATTTTATAACTCAAGCCTCAGAGTTCAGCAGTTGCACCAAAAATACAGAGAAGGAATGCAACCCATCCTTGCACTGCAGCACAATGTGTCCTAGCTATATGATTTGCAGAAGTAGTCCTCAGTAGTGATAGTTATGACCACTACTGAGCCCAAAATTTCTGCTGCTAAGCTAGATAGTTGTTAAATGAGTTTTGCCCCATTTTAGGACCTTTCTTGTCACAGCTGTTAAGTGAATCACTGCAGTTGTTAGTAAACATGGTTGTTAAGTGAATTTGGCTTTCCTATTGACTTTGCTTGTCAGAAGGTCACAAAAGGTGACCGCAACCATCATAAATACATGCCAGCTGCCGAAGTGTACAAATTTTTATCATGTGACCATGGGGATAATGCAACAGTTGTAAGTGTGAAAAATGGTTGTAAGTCACTTTTTTCAGTGCCATTGTAACTTTGAATGGTCACTAAACAAATTACTTTAAGTTGAAGACTACTTATACTAGCCGTCTTCTCTACAGCAATGGAAACATCTGGCAACAAGGGAATATTGTGGCATTTTTTGTGATTGTAATTCTAGTGTTTTGTCAAGAAAAGTTCCACTTGCATCAGATGTCTTAGCTAAATTTTTCACCACTGTGCCCCTTCCACTGAAGTCCTTTGCAATATATCTCATTATTTCTAGAACGATCCTCCTCCTTTTAAGAAGTTTTCTTTGAAGGAATGGTGTGTGGAGAAAAAACGCAGTAGGAATAAGTTTTGACTCACACAATTCTGAAGCCATACCTGAATCAAAGTTTACTGATTGGAAAAATAGGGAGAAATGTCCTTGCATTTGCACACAACACTTGTAGATCATTATGGATAAAATTGCTACCAGAATTCCAATTACATAGAAAGAAATATACATATAAAATTTAGCAAGTTATATTTATTTTCAAAATTCTAGAACAATGTTCCTGGGGTAATGCAAAATCTATGTGGCATTATACTGTCCATCCGAGATGCCATTCTTGAGGCCTTAGAAAGAACTAAAATTATGAAATGTTTCGTTTTAAAAATACTAAATAAGTTTTTCAAAATATAGATAAAGTCTTTCCTATAGTTCTTCACTGACTAAATAATTCTTGCCAGGCTGTCTTGAACAATTTCAAAGTTCCACTGTCAGAAGTTTTCAGAAATTTTCGATATATTCAACCAAGTGCTAGCAGCTGATACATCAACTATATGAGACAGTGACTCAATTCAGATATGCAGTATTTTCAAGCCATAAAATCAGAGCCTAAAATATTTGATTTTTTAAAAAATAGAATAATAGCTAACAAAGGGAAACTAAGATGATAATGGCTTGTCTACTTTCCCTTTCTCATCTACTCTGTCCTTCAGTCCCTAGCAGCATGCACAAAGATAGCTGCACATAATTCTAATGCTATTAAAACAAAGTATTTACCATAACTAATTGATTGGAAGCCACTCAGAATTTAGTATAAGATGATCAGCTACATAAATGTTTTAAATAAATAATTCAGATACTAAATCATACTAGCCCAGGTTTGTAAATCCATTTCAAAATTATGATGTTATACTCTAGCTGAATAAAGTTAATCATAGCAAGCCACAATAAATCCTTGCCTACCATTGGTTCTTTAGCCATGGTCTGAAATGTTAATATTGTAAACTGGTCAACACTCTCCTATACTATTACTACATAAACCCATTAAATGACTGGGTTATTATGTGCTTAGCAGAGGTTCTTGGAACTGCTCCTAAGTGAGTAAATTTCTCTGGTATAAATTAAGAAAAACAAGTCATTTCAGAATGACTGATTTTAAAAGCACAAACTCTTTTAAATAGTGTTCTCACAGAAAATATTTTTACTGCTGCATCATTTCCTTTCTCAGAACTATAAGCAAAACTAATTGATCAGCTCTTTTCTGCATAGTGGTTTAGGATATCCTGATTCAAGCATTATTTTCTCTAAAGGCTGTTAGCAACAGAAGATCTGAAAGATAACTGAATGCTAAATGCTCATGTTTATGCATGACTTAAATGTAATGCAATCCTCTGTCTTAATGAACTGGGTTGTAACAAGGGCTCACTCTTTACTAATGAAGAACATTTAAGAAGCCTTCAAAGCAGTTAAGCCAAAAGTTGCGCAGGACATTAGTAATAGCTAAAGGTATCTAACTGAATAAGGTAAACACAAAAATTGTATTAGATTAGAAGGTTCCCTGATAACAAATGACTGTATCAGATTTCCAAGTAAATGTGCTATGCACATAACTTTCTATCCTTTTTTTTCACTAGTAATCCTCAAATGGACATAACAACTTACACTCTAATTGTAATTTCAGCTAAACAGAATCCCTCCTCTACACATTGTATCTGACCACAAGTAAGGTTAGTGATGGCTATGTTCCTTACTGTGCCAAAGTATTATTAACCTCGACTAGAATATTCTTCTATTGCAGAGAGAATACAGGTAGTTCATGACTTACAACAGTTCGTTTAGTATCCGTACAAAGTTATAATGGCACTGAAAAAAGTGACTTCATTCCATTTTTCACACTTATGACCATTGCAACTACCCGACAAGCAAAGAGAATGGGAAAGCCAGATTCATTTAACCACTGTGTTACTAATTTAACAACTTCAGTGATTTACTTAACAAATGTGGCAAGAAAAATCATAAAATGAGGCAAAACTCACAACAAATTTCTCACTTAACAACATAAATTTTGGGCTCAATTGTGATTAAATGTTGAGGACTATCTGTAATTAGCACTGCCTCAAACTCTAACCAACTAATACTGTTATGATTTTTCCTCCTCTTCTCTTTGTATTACAGTTGCCCATGACTGCCATCTTCTGGGTTGTTTTATGTCCTGCAGCTTCAATGATTTTCTATTCTGTACATACAGACAAGACTCAGCTCAATTAAAAGGAAACAGGGTTAACACTGCAAATTTTTAAGAGCTTGTCTCTTTACAAAGCATACTCCTTTATCTATGATTTAGCTCAGGAGTGGGTAAGAAAGAGAAGGATTCCAAAGTTCCAAACAAATTCTAAGTATTTGGAAAGGATATCTCCTGACCGTTTGACAAAATAAATCCCAAAGAACTTTGTTGCTGAAATGAAGGTTGATGAAAATAATCAAGAATGGAATTTTGCTATGAGTGAACTATAGATCCTGGTCCTGCCTGATATTCACAAGTAACTCCTTGGTTTAGAATTTTTCCTCATACTAGTAATCAATCAAAAGCAATCTTCTATTTGAAAGTGTCTCTTTACCTTAAAAAAAACACATACACAAAACCAGTTTAACATTTCAAAGCAGCAAACTTCTGAATATATGAATTATGATCATATATTTTCTATGCAACTAAGTACATTATTTTGTTTATTTATAGCATACCATTATTATTTTTACAGAAAGATCAAAGTGGCAAAGATATCCAATATGCCTTCTTCCTATTTTCCCCTCTGTGAGGTGTATTGAGCTGAGAGAGAGTAACTGGCGCAAGGTCACCCAACTGGCTTTCATGGCTATGGCAGGACTTGAACTCACAATCTCCTGTTTTCTGACTTGGTGTCTTAACCAATAGACCAAAATGGCTCCAGTTTGAATATCTGTTAATACTGATTTGATTTAAAAAAAAAAAGTCACGTTATGAACAAGTTGGTTCAAATTCAGACTGGATACCTTATGTTTAGCCATGACAGCATGGGTGTTGTGCCTCCACCAACGATCCAGACAGTAAAAAAGACAATAAGTAGGGTTGTGGAGAACATCATCTGATGAGCATAAGTTGCAGTGTCCCGGATGGAAAGAGCAAATGCCATGGCTCCACGGAGACCTGCAGGCAACAGTGACAAAAGGACAGTGGTTGTCACACAGTAGAGAAGAGCTGTTTTGAGTTATCTCCATCTAAACAGAATGCCAACATTTAATATTTGACACAATCTATAATTACCAATGTTATACACAGTTTCTCAATTCCAGGAAAGAGAATCTGTTACTACGATGAAATATGAATGCTATTTAAAATCAGTATGTATCTGTTGAAGATTATGCAAGCCGCTCAACAATTAACAAAGCAGCTAAAAGAAATCCACCATTTAATTGGTCTCAGTGGTTTATAAAAATAAGTTTTGAAAAAACACAGTAAATGGTGAGAAAGCTCAAAAAAGTTATGAAACTTCCCAATATTTTATCTGTGGAACATATTTTTACAACATATTTAAGTCTAAGTGTCTCTCTTTGTATGTGTTGTCCATTCAAGTCAGTGTTGAATCCTGGAGACTGCCACTTTTTAACTGCTTAATCCCCCCCCCTTCTGCTAGTTCTTTCAGATTTCCAAGAACTTTCCTTAACTGCCAGAGGTAAACATTGTGATCTATTTAGAGGTTTGACATGACTTCAGGATTCTTATTTTTGTTTACTTTAACAAGAAATGTTATTGTTTTCAAAGAACAGGACAAGAACAGCCACAATAGATTTATTATTTTTCAAGATGTCACAAGTCTCCCTTCATATCACAGTTATTTGAACTTATCAATGCAACCACTTCTGAACCTATCTCCTGTTTTTTAAAATCACTACGAGATGATTAATTTCTACAGCACAACAAAAAATACAAAAAAATAAAATACCCCCTCCCCCAGGATATAAAACGAGTAGAACAAATAATAAAAGTTTTCGTCAGTTATGGTGAGGTAAGTTCACATTAGTCTTTGGTCACATCAAGACGAGTATTCCAAATACTGAAGACCTGCTCCAAATTTTGCTCTACTGAAAGAGAAGGTAAAAATATCTGTCATAATCATTTTCTCGGGTCAGGAGCCATTGCACTGTGGGAACTAGGTATGTCTAGTCTAGCAAAAAGAAAGATTGGAGGTGACATGATAGAGGTCTTCTAATATTTGAAGGCCTGTCACAGAGAAGAGAGGATTGACCTATTCGCCAAAGCACCTGAGAGGAGGACAAGAAATAACGAATGGAAGATCATTAAAGAAAGACCCAACCTGAAGTAAGGAGAAATTTCCTGACAGTGAGATCAATTAAGCAGTGGAACAGCTGGGAGCTGGGAGCTTCATTGCTGGAGGTTTTCAAAAAGAGACTGGACAACCATAACTAAGGAAACCCTCTTTATTGGCTTATTCTTACTAATTTACCTGAAAACATCATCATATGTTGAAAATTCCAGGAGATCTTGTGCCTTCTGCCCAAATTCAGGAAGAAAGAGAGCGGGTAGACGTGTGCAGCTCGTCCCAGAAAGACTGCTATCTATTCACAACTTTTGGTTAAGTATCCAACAGGCATATAAATCCCTTCTATTATTTTCAAGTAATTTCATTAATTTTAAGAATATCAAATACTATATCAAATATCAAATTGCATAAAACACAAAACCTGGACAAAAACCAAAGCAATGAGTCATAAAATACAAAGCAGGGAATATTGGATCCGTGTGCGCTATTAAACAACACTGGGACATAACAGAAGTATAATATAGTATGGTAAAACAGCTTATTAAGACTGAGACTAAAACTCAGACAATTTAATTTAATAATTTTAAGAATAAATATCCTACAACATCTCTTTCCCATGTAACAAATCCTTTTCTTATTCTTAACATGTGATATTTAAGTCCTAACATCTTCTGAGAAAGCCTCTATTGCACTGAAATCTGCTTGTGCGGTTTGAACAAGGGAAGCCTCTACTTCAGTGGTTCTCAACCTTTTTAATGCCGCGACCCCCAACCGGTCGTAAGTCGAGGACTAAACCGGTCGTAAGTCGAGGACTGAACCGGTCGTAAGTCGAGGACTACCCAACCGGTCGTAAGTCGAGGACTTTACCTGCCCGGGAGCGCTGCGCATGCGTGGTTCTGCCCCCTGCGCCGGCCGAGGCGTAGCTGGCAAGCGGCAGAGACGGAGCAGGCCGACCACCAGCTGGCCCAGCCCAAGGGAGGTAAGGCACCCGCCGGAAAAGGGGAAAAAAATGGCGGACAGCCTTGCTTGGCGACCCCCGTGAAATGGTCAATCGACCCCAAATGGGGTCGCGACCCATAGGTTGAGAACCGCTGCTCTACTTCAATAGTAAGAGAACCAACGTCTCTTGCTATCTATTTGTTCTTCATTATCTTCAGAAAGCATGAAGCTGCTGTTGAAAAAAAATAGAATTAACCTTCAGTCAATCTTCCTCCTGCACTGGTTACTAAGAAACCACTCTTATCATGAAAGCCACTTTAATGGATCCTTAGGGAAAACAGGTGGAAGATAAATTGCACTTCTTTGCCAAGTCAATTCAAGTAGGAAAATCCTTGCATACAAAGTATACTCCATATTGCATTCACATGTAAATCTACAGCTTGATTTTCAAATGCTCAGTTGCGTATGTACATTGCTCACTTGCAAGTGCTTAAGTAGAAGTGTTTATCAAATGAATGTTTATGAACATTTAAAAGGTTCAGCACTAGAGTAATCTAAATGGGCTTACAAGATTTAAGATAAAGAGGAAGAACAAGATCTCTTTGAAATAAAGCCAACCTTAATTGTGAATTCTACATACATGTGAATCATACAAGAGCCTTCCTAAAAGGCATTGGTCAGCTCAGTGAAAACAGTGTCAGAGCCCCAAAGAAATGTATCACTTTTCTTTCTATTATATATGTGCTTTTCTATCCATTTTTTGGGGCCTGCCATTCTGTTGGGAGGGGGGATGCTTTGCTTTGCTACACTGCCCTTCCCCCAGTGGAAGGAATGTAGCCAAATACCATTACCTTTATCTGGAAGAAGGTTTGCCCTTGGAGCCAGAAGTCAGAGCCCCAAAGAAACGTATCACTTTTCTTTCTATTATATATGTGCTTTTCTATCCATTTTTTGGGGCCTGCCATTCTGTTGGGAGGGGGGATGCTTTGCTTTGCTACACTGCCCTTCCCCCAGTGGAAGGAATGTAGCCAAATACCATTACCTTTATCTGGAAGGAGGTTTGGCCTTGGAGCCAGAAGGAAACGAAACTGAGAGAGACCTTGAGCAACACACCAAAGGAGCCAGTTACCAAAACAATATACCACCTGTGGATTGGCCAAGATTAAAACGGACAGTGGGACCTAGGGGGGAGGAGTAATGAATATTGCTTTTGATATACTGCTTGCATGGGTTTTCCCCCCAGACTTTGCTTTATTTCCTAGCTGTCACTAACTCCTAATAAAAGTTCCTTTTTGAGACAATGCCTGTTTCAAGAGTTCTGCTTTCTTGGAGACCTAGCTGAGGCAGGTCCGTACACAGAGACAAAAGGACACTCAAGAGAAGCTCCAGAGAATGTTGTTGCTGCTGAACCAATAAAACTGAACCCAAAGGCAAAGTTATAAAATCCATAAATAAATACGCTCTCCTAATCATCTTTTCATGCTGAAACATCAATGCTGTAGGGCAAAATGATACATAGTACTTTGAATTGCCACCTCTGTTATAGCTTTTGGAGCAATCTATGCAGGCCCCAAGCCAATAGATCTTTGAAAGAAGGTAAAGAAATGTAATTATAAATTAATTCTTAGAATGCAAGAATTGTAGCCAATTCCAAAACAGCATGAGGTAGCTGTCAACTCTACAACGAACCTGGCTGCAGCCATTTTGCTTGTTCTAGGTTGCCACAAGAATGGGAGGGGGTGCAGAGGATTTCTGCTAAATAGTTCACTGTCCCATGGGAACCAAGGTCATTTCTGTCGGTTGGGGGAAGGGGCGTATTTGTTTAGAAAGCTTGCCAAACTATTCTATTCGGAAACGTAGCTGATTGCATAGCAGTGGGGTAGGAAGTTTAACCTTGTAATAGTGTTTCTCTTTGGAGGGGATTTTAGACTTGGTTTCACTTTTGACCGTGCCGATACTATGTAACCAATAAACATGTTCTTTGAGGAAATTTCTAGCCTTGGAGTTCTGATTTGTTTGGTCTCATCTATCAGAACCATGACAGCAGCTTCTATACAGGAAGGCTGAGTGGGACATTGGCTGATTCTCTTTCTGAAAGGGGCTTTTGGAAGAAGTAGGTGGAGCAAGACATGACAGGTTGAGAAGGAGGCCCAAGAGTATGAGACCCAGTGGGGTCGGAAGCAGGCCTATGTCCTGTAGGGATCCAGCCAGATGGGAAGTAGGCCCAAGGGACCCAGCCCGGTAGGATAGAGGGAAGACAGGGTGGTGTTCCTGTGATAGCCAAGCACCTGAATTGCGATCATTTGACTATAGGGGAGCTGCAGCAGCCATAATTTTGGGTACAGTTTTAAGTCCCTTCATTCAGCACCATCATAATTTTGAATGGTCACTGAATGAATGGTCATAAGTCAAGGACTACCTGTACAAAAAAAATTTCACCACTCCTTTCATGTGGGATGTTTCTTCATCTATACCCTAATTCAGGGGTGTCAAACTGCCAGCCCGCGGGCAGGATGCGTCATGCCAAAACCGCACCCACCCCATTGCCGGCAATGGAAAAGAAGTCATGATACGTCATGACACATCATGTGACATTTCGAGTTTGACACCCCTGCCCTAATTTATACACTTGAGATTTCCTCTAGATCTCTCATCTGAATAACAACCAAACTGACACATGGAGAACCACATATTTTTTGAGTTGTTTTCCAGGCACTTTTGTCATTTTTACAGACTTTAATTCTAATGTTACCTCACATAAACAATTCAGTTCTGTGTGGACAGGTAATTAATTAATTCAGTTAATCTGATAGAGAAAATGATTTTAAGAAAGCATTTTGCCAGTACCAGTATATCCATATACACTTTCCATGGTCCTTGCTATCAAGGTCCCTGAGCTATCTGCTGCTTCCCTTTTTAAGAATCTGTTAACTGAAAGGAATCCATTGGAATCCGGCAAGCTACATGGTAAAATACCAGCTTTCATTTTAGAAATGTATTTGTAGGCATTCTTAGGAGATTAAAAAGTAAGATAGGTAGTGATACTTTCCCTACTTGAATATATGTATGTCCATCTTTTTGTAAATAAGAGGCAAATCAGTAGGGCTGGAAGAGAGCATTTAAGCAACTATACCAGTGTCCCTTTTAATAAATGTGCTTTAATTAATGTTTTGGAGGGTGCAGCCAGACACTTTGAGAAAAGGCAAATATTCTTGTTCAAATAACTATTACAAAAATCAGAAAATTATGCTTGCTGACCTGAAAAAGCTATTATTTTTAATCACTTCAACATATTTATTGCCTTCATTACAAAGAAAAAACTAAAATTGCTACTTATTCCCTATACTTGCTTTTAATATTTCAACCATTTTGATCAGGTGATCAATGTTTCTTCATAATTATATTCACCAAATTTCAGACTTTTGCTATCTCATACATATATACTTAAATACCTACATACCTACATATCTACCGTACATATATAGGAACTTTCATTTCCTTATATAATTTGAAAAGTCAAGAACACATGACAGCAAAAAGAAAAGGAAGAGAAACCTTTTAGTAGCAGTTCTCCGAAGACTACATCATAAATATTAACAATAATCAGTATAACTTAAGATATTGCCATTACTGTGTGAAAATGATTGAGAGGGATTAAAAAGAAGATTCTTTCTGGGGCTGACAACATAGATTCAAAAGTGCAACAGAATCAGCCAAAGGTCTGATAATAAAAAGATTTTTTAAACTTACGCCTGAAGGCAAGATTAAGTTTGGGGGTTTTTTCCTTGCATGACATATTTAGGAATAATAAAGATTAGGATGACAATAATTTCCTCATCCCTCAGTTTTCATTTGAAAGTATAATTTTCCATTTCCTAGTTTTCAGCAAGTACTGTACATCTTCTTCTTTTTCATCTTTCCCAGACTATGAAATTAAAGTAACTCTAATGTAATTATGTTTTTAGAAATTATATTTCCAGGATTTTGTTTTCTTATGGCGAAACTACTTCTCCTTCAGTTTTATTCTCAGATGCTTGAGAACTTCAGAAGATACAGAATCTGACTTTTTGTCATCTAACTTTAACATACTCTGTCCATCTTCTTCTGAAGATTTCTCAAATCTCACACTTGATTTGATAAATATGCAGATTTCAGAGATCCTGCATGCACACAGATTTATCCCACACAATACTGTGACTCAAGGACATTAATTTAAGATAATAATTAAGATAATATTTTTTCTAATATTTAATCTACTAGATATAATATCTAATATAGTTTAAGAAGCTCCATCCTCTTGTTTGGATTACAGCAACACAAAATTCAAAAGCCATGGTTTTATAAAAGGGGCTGCAGCAAAAGCTACTGTAGTCTGATTTCCAACCTACTATAAAATACATGTAGTTAGGAGCTAATCCCATGAATTCTGCAGGACTTATTTCTAAGTAGCCATCTACTATATAGCATTGCACTTTTAAAATATCTTTTTTTAATAAAGTTTTATTGAGTTTTATAAGGTTGGGGAAGGAATGGGGTCAGTATGGGGATTAAGGTTCGGGGTGGGAGTCAGGATTGGGATTGGCTTTAGCAAACAGACTATTGTCCGGGTATGTATGTTCAATAACACTAATTAATATAATAGTAAATAGCTATGATGAATATGATAAACAATAATCATAAACAGTATCAGTTAGTCAATACATATCATTCATCTTATTAATATACTGCTCACAAAAATAAAGGGAACGCAAACCCCTTCAGTTCCATGGTAAAATGTTCCCTTTATTTTTGTGAGCAGTATATATATTCACGATAACATATCACATTCATTTCTCACTAGTTCGTTTTGCTAACCATTGGTAAAAATTATCCCATGTTTTGAAATAAACTGAATCTTCTTTCTCTTTAATTTCTAAAGTTAATCTATCCATTTCTGCACATTCTAAAATTTTCTTAATTAAAATCTCTTCAGTTGGTAAATTTTCACTTTTCCAGTATTGGGCAAATGCTATTCTCGCTGCTGTCAATATATGCAATATTAAATACTCATTCTCCTTCTCATACGTGGCTCCTAGTATTCCTAACAGAAACAATTCTGGTTTAAATTCTACCTGTATTTTAGTCATCTTTTCCAACCATGTATGAATCTTAAGCCATAATTTTTTCGCTCTAGGGCATACCCACCAGATATGGTAATAAGTACCTAGCTTTTGTTTACATTTCCAACAATTATTTGAAGTGTTTTTAAACATTTTCGCTAGTCTTACTGGTGTCATATGCCATCTATACAACATTTTATACAAATTTTCTTTATATGAAGCTGTTTTAGTCAATTTAATATTTCTATCCCATAACTTTTGCCAATCTTCTAAATCTATAGAATATCCAAAGTTTTTTTGCCCATGTTATCATTGTTTCTTTTACTTGTTCTTCTTCCATCTTCAAGTTTAGAAGAAATCTGTAATCCCGGACTGGAGACTATATTATCAAGCAGCCATTTTACCATGGCTTAAAGAATGGATAACACTGAGAAATAAAAGACTACTGTACCTAGAGGGGCATGACCTACAAATTGGTTGACATGCCTTTCTATGGTACGGGAAAAATAAAACACACAGATACTTCCAAAACCACTCTGTAAGGAATGTACTTTTTTTAGAATGGGAAAGAATAAAACAAAAAAATTATATTAAACTACCTGAGTGGCTTTCAACAATGGAAGCTTTTGCTTACCCAAATTTAATTAATTATGACAAAGTTGTCACTTAGAAAGATATCCTGGACAAGGAAGAAAAATTGAAAGATAGACAAGATTTACAACGACAAGGTATTGACTTAGCATGGTGCCTTATTTGCAAATTCAAACAAGATACAAAAAAGATGCAAAGACAACGGGATTTTATAAAGAACAGAGATAGAATTTGATCAAATATTGTTAAAAACAGATGAAAACTTGATTAAGAAGCACTTTTAAAAATATCTTATTTCAACTCCATAAAAACACGAGAAAACTTCTGAAACCTTTGAAACACACATTTGAAATATGTTAAATATGAAGAAAGGATACAAACCCTCCAATTATGAAAATGGGGCTAAAAACATGTTTCTGGAAAGTAAACAAAGCTAATCCCATATAAGAAAATATGAAATTCTCAGCCAGGAAATGCAGAACTTCAAAGAGCTGAGGGGAAATGTGAAAAGATTAGTTTGCCAGTTGCATTCAATATAGCTGACACTTTATATAAATATGTATGTATTCCTGTCTTCTATAAAGCTCATGCAAAATAAAATAAAAATACATGTAATAATAGAAAATAATGGATTTAAAAGTTAAATATGTCATTTTATTACCAGTTATTTTTACCATTTTATACTATGCATCTGAAATTATATACCTGAGATAATATAATGTTAAGAAGGTAATTCCCAAATTCATATCTGTTCTCCTATTCCTAATAAATACTGAATTTGAATGATCTTCCAGTATAGCAAAGATAGTTATCATAAAACAAGAATTCCTTCCTGATCTTACTGGATTACAACTCTCATCATCAGCTGTGCTGCTGGGATTACTGTAGATGTACTTCAGCAACATGTGAAGCACCTAAGATTCCTGTTCAGAGTTGTAAAACTAAACCCCCTAAAAATTAAACCACTAAAACCAACTACAAATCAGAAGTCTTATATGTATCATCTCATATATTACAATGAATAGCATAAGAGATGCCTTGTATCCATGTCTAGCTGGATGTTGAACAGTGTATCATCATATCTATAGACACCAGTGTTTGGACCTTGTCTCACAATCATTTAGGAAGAACAGATCATGTTGTCACTGCTATCATCATTTTGGTCTTTAAATATTCTTGCACAGCTGAAACCGCAGGAAAAAAAAAGGTCCCAATTCTGCCATAGTTCATAAAAGGTATCCTAGCCCAGGGCTTTTCAACCTTTTCACCCATTGTACCACTTTTAGGATATGGCAATATCCGAGTATCACCAGTCGCTTAGCAAGGTGTCAAAAACTTGATGACCCCCCCCCAAAAAGGAAAAAAGTGATAAAGTACAGGTAGTCCTCGACTTACAACAGTTAGTGAATGTTCGAAGTTACAACAGCACTGAAAAAAGTGACTTATGACCATTTTTCACACTTATGACTGTTGCAGCATCCCCACGGTCTTGTGATTTACATTTAGATGCTTGGCAACTGATTCATATTTATGATGGTCACAGTGTCCCAGGGTCACGTGATGCCCTTGTGCGACCTTCTGACAAGTGAAGTCCATGGGGGAAGCCAGATTCACTTAACAACCGTGTTGCTAATTTAACAACTGCAGTGATTCACTTAACAAATGCCGCAAGAAAAGTCATAAAATGGGACAAAACTCATTTAACAAACTTCTCTCTTAGCAACATAAATTTTGGGCTCAGTTGTGGTTGTAGGTTGAGGACTATCTGTACACCCACTTACCACACTTTTAATGGTAAACTTGTGCCTGTTTCTCTGACATTAATATTTGCACTGTTCTACCCCCTTCTCTCCTTCTGGTTGCCTCAAAGAAGCTGATAGGTGATTGCAGGGGCTTTGGAGGGGGGTGTGCGGCTTCTGCACTTGAAGTGGGGGCATGGGGGCATGTTGGGGTGCTAGTTGGCTATCCCCCAATGATTGCCTAACTTTAAAACAGCTCTTGGGTGGCAACAGTTACCTAGCACAAGGGGCTCAGGAGAAAGAGATGCCGGCAATGCTAACTCCCAAAAATGCGGGGCTCAGAGGCAGCTACAAGCAGGGGAGGTGGGGGGGGGGAGAAAGGAAATCAAACCTGATTGACAGGGAGCATAGTAACCCTGCCCCTACTCTCCAGAGGGCAGATCCCCATCATCCCCGGCCCGGCAGGGGTCTTCCTGCCCCACCATTGCAGACGAAGAGAGGCTCCAATGAGAAGGAGGAGGAAGAGGGTTTAAGCAAGCTTAGTAACTGGAGTGGGGATCCCTCCCCCCAAAATGTGCTTCATGGGTAACCTCAAAGCACAACAGAAGAGACAAAAACCTACTGCAATCACCCAGCAGACGGCAGGGGGGGGAATAAAAACCAAACAGCCCCACCCTGCCAATTCTCAACAGAAATGCTCATGACAATGATAACTTCTGACAGGGGGAAGAACGCAGGCAGGCAGGCGTCTTGCTCGGCTGGTGGCTTGGGGAAGGGAAGGGGGCAGCTTCACCCCCCAAAAAATGCTGCCCTCTCACGAAAGCAGGATGAAAATTCTGAAAAATGATCAGGAAAAAGGGTTTAAACAGAAGAGAGTCTCTTCTAAACAAGAAAAAAAAAAGATCACATCTGCATCCAGCTCTTGGGGGTGGGGATTTTTATTTTTTACCTCGTTTTGCTCTTTTAAAAAGACCCCCCCCGAACACCAGAAACCGCGCGCCATCACCTGCTGCGCCCCCACAGACCCAAATTCCTTCTTTCCCTTCCTTTGAAACAAACAACCCCCCCCCCCGAATCCTCCCGTTCCTCCCTTCTGAATTACAATGAAAGAAAGCCAGGTCTTATTCTTTTGGTCTTTACATATTTAAATTGCTAGAAGGAAGTGTGGAAGCAAACCATCACGAGACACTCTTCCGTTTTAACCTTTTTCCCTTGTCGTTTTTTGGAGTTTTCATCCTGCTTTCGTGAGAAGACAGCGTTTGGGGGGGTGAATCTGCCCCCTTCCTCCCTCAAGCCACAGCCGAGCAAGACACCAGCCTGTCCGCCCAGCCGCTTGCTTCCTCCTGTCCAAGATTTTTGTTGTGAGCATTTCTGTTGAGGATTGGCAGCATGTGTGTGTGTTTGGTTTTTATTTCCCCACCCCCGTCTGCTGGGTGGATGCAGCAGGTTTTGGTCACTTCTGTCATGCTGGGAGGTTACTCACGAAGCACATTTGTTTTGGGGGGGGATCCCCACTCCGGTTGCTAAGCTTGCTTAAATCCTCTTCCTCCACCTCCTCCTCACCAGAGCCCCCCTTTGTCTGCAACGGTGCAGCAGGAAGACCCCTGCCGCGCTGGAGATGATGGGGATCTGCCCTCTGTGGAGTAGGGGCAGGGCTCTAGCTGATTGGCGTTTCTTCTGGGCTCAACGGAAGCACCAGGATCAGCGCCAATCAGCTGGAAAGTAGCGCTGATCCTGGTGCTTCTGCTGAGCCCTGACAGCCCCAAATAAGCGCTGATCAGCTGGAAAGCGGCACTGATCCCGATGCTTCCGCTGAGCCCTGAAGAAGCGCCAATCAACTGGAAAGCGGTGCTGATCCTGGCGCTTCTGCTGAGCCCTGACAGCCCTGCAGCTCCAGCTGTCTCTCGCTCAGGCTTGTGTGGTACTGCCGCCAGTTCAGTTCATTCCCCTCCCCTGCTACCACTTCTCTAGGATGGTCGCGTACCACCTACCAGGTGCCAATGTACCACCGGTTGAAAAGCCCTGTCCTAGCAGAATCATGTGGCAAAAATGGGAATACTTCAGTCACACTGGCACAGGGAAAAGTATAGTAGAAGAATAGCCAAGAATATTTGCCCCAGCCCTGTGGTTCTGTGGGACTAAGAATGTTTGGGGGGACATGACAGAGGTACATTTCAAAATACAGTTCTGCATCCCTGTAGTCTGGGTAACAATCCAAAAAAGACTGCACTTGATTGTTTTCCCAATCACATATTTTAGTTCATCCATTTTTATTAAAAAGTGTTTTCTGTTCTTATCCAGTAAGAACAACTTGACACAATAAGTGCATGTATACAATACAAATTATGTTTACTTATACAGCAAAACCAAGATTTTTTTTCTCACCTGCTTGGTTCGGCTTCTTGATTCAACAGATAGATTATTGTATGTGTAATGAGCTTGTGTTATTCCACAGAAAAGAACAGATACAACCCCTGTCAAGAAAATAGCAATAAAAAGCAACATTAAATAACTGTAGATTGTCTTTTTTCTATGCTTATTAAGATTTTAAATATGTTTTTTCATTCCTAAAGTATTGAAGATCTGGCTTGCCTATGAGGACCTGGTAAGTTAACCTTTTCTAAAGCATGTATCACATGAAAAGCTACAGAGCTTAATCTTATTTGAAGATATTACTCTGTGTCCTGGACACCTAGTTCTGTATTCCCAGGAGTACAAAGAAAACTGTTGTACCTGTAAGTAGGACCTGCCATACAGCATCTTCTCAGATGCCCACCTATCATATATATTCCATATTTGTAGAGGGAACCTTCACAGCTCCTGATTCTTCAAACCATTGGTGAGATTGAAATAAAATACTAGCTTCATTCTGGCATTGAGAAATCAATCTATATTTTGTAGAATACAAGCATTTTATGCACAACCATCTAGATACAAAGGACAAAATTACAACTAGACTCTTTGTATCAGCAATTCAGTGATATTTGAAACATAGCGCTTAGATGTACTATATTTCAGTTCATACAATGTTTCAACATTTTTAAAGATTTATTTCCTGCTGATAAAGAAAATTGTAAATAGCCTACTAGAACCATAACGAATACAACATAGATCATATTTTGTCTAGAATTGTTCAATATAAATAATTCTGTATTTTATATAAAATTCAGTCTATTAAAAATGTTAACAATCTTATTTAAATGAAAACAAAATACAGAGGAATCAGCTTCAGCTTCTCTGGCTCTGACTGGAACTTTTGAGCTTGCTTTTCAAAAAATTATAGTCTCCATAATAATGTTTAAAAATATATTCCCAATGTCAATTCTATAGAATAGAAAATCTCAATATTATAAATAAAAACTCTTCAACTACCTGGATTTTCAATAATGGTCATGCTGGCTTAGAATTCTGGGAGTTGAAGTCTGCATATCTGATTAGCAAAAGCTGCCTTATGGTAGCCAATTCAAAATATACAAGGAAGTTCCTGTTTTGGTACAATTCAAACTGATTTTGAACTTTGTAACACCACTAAAGGACAGAAACTAAGGCAGCTTAGTCCAGGAAAATATATATCATAAAAATGTGCAAAAGTCATTCTCAATTGTATACATTGTTGTTTTTAGCATTTATTTTGATGCAGGAATAAGGCCAAGGAACTAAGTTATAGATTGCATAGCTTTTCACATTCAATATCCTACTATGCTTCCAAGAAAATCAGTGTGAATCAACATCTTAAAGCAGTTCTTGGAAAAGATGCCACTGCTTTTAGATACTGAGAGCAAGTGCTATGGTTTTGTTCTTGCACATGATTCAAAGCCCAGACTGAATTCAAAATGTTGCAGAAGTCTATTCAATTATGCACTCCATGCATTGTTGCTAAAAATAAATTAATTTACTTATCTCAAAAATAAATACACACATCTGATGACAGGAACAATTATAGTGTTCCAATAATAGGAATTGCTATGTCAGCATGACATTACTTAGATTCTTCTTTTCTATAAAAGTGCCTTACCTGTAAAACCACAAGCTTCAGCCAACAAGAATGTACTCCAAGACATCAGGAAAAAAAGGGCTGTCTCCAGCAAGGGAAAGCAATGTAGTTTGGTAAACTTTGTCACGTGAACATTTTGTCAAGGCCACACAAAGACTAGATGTGATTTAAGAATTACTGATACCTGTCTCAAGGGTATTAGTGATGAGGCAGAATTATAGAGCAGCTATACAGTTAATTGTTGGTTCTCATGACATCCTAATATAGACTAAAAATGGTTTTAGATTAGCCTTAAATCTTTGCTTGGACAATGGCCAGATTCTGAACTCCTTTATCAACTGGTCTGTCATCTCCTTGCATCCCTCTTTATCTTCCTATCTGCCTTCTCCTTAAATTTACTTGCATATAATCTTTCCATTTTAGCCTAATCTGAATGAAAAGTTTGACTTAGGTTTGATCCACAATAGATCCTGTCTCTAAACCAAGTTTCCTGTGCTGCAAAATTTTCCCTCATCCAGAAAAGCTTTGGAAGATTATATGCTATCCACCACAATTCTCCAGAGACAAGAGCTGCAAAGAAGAGAAAAACAAATTGCCTGTGCCAAAAAGGGAAACTAGGACTTGGTTTGCACATACAAAAAGCTGGAAGGCATTTTAGCAGAAGGATATAAGAGCTGTCACAACTCCAGTTGCTACTCCCATCATGAAAGAACCACTGAAGATTCCAAGAAAGACGCCAACAGATTTAAAAAAGGCTGCTGCATCAAAGGCATGGGCATTTTCCCCAGTGGGTTGATATGCTACAATAGAACTGTAAAAAGAGAAGGGAGAGAGAAATAGCAATCAGCCAAAAATCTATCCTACATCATTCATTAACAACCAACAAACCACTGTTTTAGACATCAGGAAATTCTCACCTATTCATCCATTCCCAAATATCTCCAGGTAAATACAAGAACAATGATATCCCCACAATGACATTACAAAACACAGAAAAACACCTGAGCATTTTACTTACGAAGATAGTACAATAGCAACAGCATCATTTAGAACACTTTCTCCAAACAGCAGTGCATATAAATCAACATCAGCATGAAGTTCATTAAAAATTGCCAGTACAGTGACTAAAATAAGGAAACAAAAAAGTGTAAAAGGCTTAATACTGAACTGTATATAATTCTTTATAGAAAACATTTTCTCTACATTTCCTATACAGAGAAAGGTTTTCATGTTGTAATACAAACATGTAGTCAAAGATGTTAACAGGCTAAGCGTTAGTGAAATGACTTACAAGCATTTTTGCAATTTCTGTATTTACTTTACATGAATTATGCTGATCTATGACTGTAATAAATATTTAATTTGATTTGTATGTATTAAATTTATTACAAGGTAACTCTACCTTACTAGTTATACAAAACCATACAGACACAAAGTTTGATTCACACATCATGTTAAGCCAAATGCATTTTTTCTTGTTTGTTTTGCTTAGCATATTTGTGAAATCACTGCATATGTAAAGTATGCTTTATGCCTTACACACTGTATGAACCGAGCCAATTATAATGTAGGTGAATCATGCATTAAAACACACTACAACGATGTATAAACCTAATTTTAAGGACTGAGGTTTGTACCTGGATCAGTAGCAGATATTATGGCTCCAAAGAAAAGGCAATCAGTGTAGTAGAATTTATCAGAAAGCTGTCCTACCAGCTTCATTAGTTTTACCACACCATACATGAGATTCCTGCAGAATAAGAAGATGCAAGGAAACATTATTTTTTTCAGTGTTTTTATTTATTTATTTAAATACTTTTCAGTCCTACACAGAATTAAAAATACATGAAATTCAGTCAAACATAATAAACACATAAAATGCCATGTAGAGTAATATCAATGAATGAAATGGTCATAAACCACATTATTTTAGATTTAGTCTATTATGTGTTTTTTAAAATGTATGACTATTTTTATTTTCCAAGTAATTCTAGAATGGATAAATATAGAACTTAATTTATATATGATTACTTGAATGAAATGGATGGCCCTGAGATTACATTCATAACCTCTCTGTTTTCATTGAATACAAATAAATAAAAAGGGGACATTGCCCTTGATACTTCTCACACACATCACACATAGAAAGATAGAGAAGGGAGGGGAACTATTTTAAAGCTATTTTTAAAAGGTAACTAAATTGCAGGAATGAAAACAAAAAAAAATTAAAGAGAAATTTTACTGATTATTAGTTTTGCCAAATATCTTCTCTTGCATCTTCTCTGTTTTACTGAATCAGCTGAAGAACAGTGGCCAAAATTATCTCCCACAAGGCCTAAAAAATATTGCAATACTCAACTCACCCAATAATGAAACAAGAGACTGCAGTTCCCAAGAAAGCATAAGTTAAAATTGATCCAAGATTTCTGAAAAAGTGTCTCTGTAGGGAGGGAAAAAAGTGAATAAGTTGCAAAAAGGAGTTCTTCAAAATTTTTCCCAAACTCAAAAAAAAAAAAAAAAAGTACCACATTTGGTAATGTGAGTGTGGAAATGTCGGCCAGAAAACAGATGTTTATTAGAACATCAATCATCTCTGAATCATTTTATAGGGCTAGCTCACGGGTCAGCAACCCATGGCTCCGGAGCCACATGCGGCTCTTTGAGCCTTCTCCTGCGGCTCCTAGCCTCCTCCGCCATTTGCAGAGAGAGAGACAGAGACAGAGACAGACACTTGCGCTTCCCTTCTCTCTCTCTCTCTGTCTCTCTCTGTGTCTCTCTCTGAGTGCGATCGCAAGCTCGCTGCCTGCCCTAGCTCTTAGGCCCTCTTCTGGGACACTGTCCCCAGGAGTTCCCTTCCCGGCCTGGCCGGGGGCTACCCAAAAAGACCAAAGTAGCGGCGTTGGGGTCAGCGGGCATGGCGCCAGCAGGAGACAAGTCAGGTGGGTGTCGCATCACCTCGGCTCTCGCCAGCAGCTGGTTTGGAAAGAGAATTTGGGGAGGGGGAGATGCTGTTTTCTTCCTGGGAAGGCAGAAGGGGGGAAACAGGCAAAAGGGGGGAGTTTTCCCAGCCAGCCAGCCAGCCCCTTCCTGATTTTATGCCATGTTAAAAAAAAACCTCAAGCCTGGCACCACGCAGAGTTTGCACTTTGACACTCCCGCAGCCCCCTTGCTTGCCCTCCTTGCAATTGCAACGGCGCTCAGAGTAATGGGGAAGGGGGGGACGTTTCTGGGCTCAGGAAGGGAGGGAGGGAGGGGAGAGCTTAATAGGGGTGCGGGGGTGTGTGTGGCTATTGTAGCTTCAAAAAGTTGCTAAACAACTGGTCATAAGTTGAGAACTACCTGTACTAGCACTACTGTATGGTCCATACTAACTTGGGCCTAGGAAATCTGATAAAAAGGGAAACTGGTGCTATTTATTTAAAAGCTTAGTCCTGGGGAAAGGGAATTTCCTATTCTGCTCCAGCCAGATTCAAGGTAAAAGTGCAGGGAAATATAATTACTTGCCCAGTTAAGACATTTTCTCCCAAGAGAATAGTCACATCATACCCAGACATCTAAAAGTTTTAACACTGTACACTGCCTGGAGTCATTGTGTATGTTGAGCGGATAAAATAAAATAAAATAAAATAAAATAAATAATAAAATAAAATAAAATAAATAATAAAATAAAATAAAATAAAATAAAATAAAATAAATAATAAAATAAAATAATAAAATAAAATAAAATAATAAAATAAAATAAAATAATAAAATAGTGGGGGGGGGGAGGGTAGAGATTGCAAGAAATAATTTGCCAGGCTTGTGAGTGGGTTGGTGACAGACACCACACATAACCTCCTTGCTATGGAAATAGAAATCATTTCTTCTTCATCTGATGCTTCACTGGATCCAAGGCATTATTTATAAACATTTGCACTATAGATATGGTTGAGACAGGAAAACTGTAGCCATAAACATATTTAAATAAAATAAACTTAGCTTCACTGAGAAGAGCATATGGATTCTGTAATGTCAGAGTAGAAAATGGCAATATACCAAATAATTTATAATAACAAAAAAACTGCCCTCTGTTATTTTAAAAATTGAAAATAAAGACAAAACTGGGAACTATCCAGAAAAATATGTAAGTATTTAAGAACGGAACATAATATAAGAAAAAATCAGTTTTATTATGTGAACACAAGATGAAAATCCATATTCTGGAAAATAAGAGTATTTGAGGCTTACTTTTTTTAAACTGTAGCCAGCATGGAAAATAATGGGAGGCAAAAGGATGTTGAAAAATACTTCTGGGTCAAAAGTTACCTTAAAAGAAAAAGAGAGAGAACATGTTATTAAATAAAATGCCTATGTGGCTATATTTTTGATAATTTCTCATGATATATTTTTCAAATTATTTTTCTGAAATTATTACTTTGATATCTGCCTCAGGAAACAGATTTTATTGCAAGAAGTTCCTACATCACTCTAATTCACAAGTGTATGTTCCACTTTGCAAGAAGATTCAGGCAACCATTTATCTTTCCCAACAAAAGTTTCACTTAATCTACATTCTGCACATGGTAAAATGGTGATTTTCCTTCAAATACTAAGATCACAGTAATAAAATCAACAGTTGAACAAAAGAAGTTTAGATTCATATCCTTATTAGGAATATCAATGAGAAAGTGGCTTTGGATAATCCCTGATCTGTAAAAAAATAACAGAAGAAGCAAGCCACATCATGACTTGTGAGAAAGAATAAGAAATGAGTATTTAATAGTGTATGTTGCACACACCCTGAGATTTTGAGATTATCAGAACCCAGTTGATGGGAGGAGGGAAGGTAAACTACCAAACTGCTATAGAAAGATCAATACAGTAATCATGTCTAAGGACCACAGAATGCAAAAGAAATGAGATGTTACTGTATTTGAAAATCACTACAAACTGCAGCCTACTAGTAGGAAACATCACATGGCATTTCACATTTTCAGCTTTGAAAAAATCTTGTGTAAAATGGTACAGTTCAGTAAGAAAAGAATCTTAGTTAACCAAAGTCAGCTCACTTTTCGCAGTATATCATTCTGTTCCACATTGTGTATTTTTCCAGGGCTTATTTCTCCTTTTAAAGTATATTCAAAGAACTTCCCACTGATGTTGACCAACAGAGTGGAATAAGCCCTGTCTTCCTGAGAACAGCTGAAAGGCTTGTCATGACCACTGGCAGGAGGTATGCCATATCTCAAGATTACTCCAACAATCAGCCCTGAAAGACAAATAGGACTATGAGTTACATCCTACTGGGGCTATATAAGCTTTTACATGTTTTATTTCTTAAAAATATAACCAATTGGTGACAAATCCTTCTTATGTTCATTTTTATGTTCTACATAAGGAGGATAGGTATACAGATATTTTTCTCATCATTATAAGCATAACTATAATCACATTATGAAAAGCAAGCTTAATAGGTTCAGTGGGGCATCATTTTAGAATTGCCACACTGCCATATGTTGACATTTTATTTATTTTTTCTTCCCAAGTTTTTTATTAATTTTCCAATATTACATTTACACATTTGAAAAGTAACATGGCGGCTGAGCACAGTAATTCCATTACATTTGAATATCATCAGTACAAATCTCAAAGTATTACAACAACTAATTCTCTCTCTTTCTCCCATAATATCTACTGTCTCATATTCGGACCAATACATTTCTTACTCTATCAATCAAACAAAAAATACCTTTCTAGTATTCATCAATAATCTTCAGTCTATACATATCTTAATTGATTTGACATTCCATCTTTTAGACAATAACCTAGTAAGTTTTTCTTAACTTTAATTTCCCATTGATATTTAAATTTAACGTTTAATCTTTATCATTTCCAAATTTTAAATGACCCCAATTTCTAAGTCTCCTATCTCATACAGTATTTGGGGCTAATAACTTTTTTCTTTTCTTCCTTCTACTTCCTTTCTTCCTTTCCAAAAAAAAAAGAAACAAAATAAATAAATAAATAAATAAACAAACCGTCAGCATTTGTACCACAAACCAATATACAAATTTAATTATTAGTATTTATACTTCTACGTTTTACTTAATCTTTGTCTCAATTCATAATAATATCTTAAATTCAAATCTTAGTTATTTTTAAACATTCAAACTTTTAGCCAATCAGTGACCTGATAGTTAATTTTCCCTTAATATTTTAATTTAATGTTTAATATTTTTTTCCCAAATTTTTAATTAAGCACAATTCCTTTATCACAATTCCTCATACAATCTAATATTTAAAATACACACCTTATATATAAATTCTACCATCTATCTTAACAAACTAATAAAACAATATAATATTCTTATTTCAATATTTATATTTCTAGATTTTATATAACCAAAATTTTCTTTATCTCAAATCGTTACAATATCTTGTGTTCAGAATACATATTCTATCCATTTGGATATATTCTATTTTAGATCTCATGTATAAATCAAAACCCCAATCCTTTTCAGTCTTATTCTAGCTTTTTTCTTTGCCAAGTCATCTTTTGTATCCTTGCTTTTAAATCATCAAAAAGATCTCCTTGTATTGTTGTGGCTATTGTTTGATGTTGATAAAAGCATCCAGTTGATGTTTTCTTAAGAGGACTAGCTGATTTAGCAGATCATCTCTTTGTTTTTCCAATTCGATGCCGTTGTCCTAAAGTATTTATCTTCTCTTTTATCTGTTTTTCTTTTTTATCTTCAAATTTCTTCTGGTTTATAAGAAAAGTCCTTTCCTTGTTCTCTATTATCGGTTTCTTTTTTGTGTTTTCCATTGTCTATATTTGTTGAGTATCTAAGTCTTCTGTCATAGCATTTGGTTGTTTCACTTTCTCTAGAGAATTCTGTATAGATGATTCTTTGGTTGAAGTCATAGTTTGAGTTTGCATATCCAGACTTATACGTAGAGTTTGGATAATTGCTTTTAACATACAAAGAATTTGTTCCTGTTCTTCATCTGTAGGAGAAATCCATTCCTGTTCTTCTTCCATTGTAGTATATTAAACTAAAAAAAAATTTACAGTCAGAAAGTCCACCAAGTAAGGAGCTGAGCTGAGTTTCTTGCAGCTGGTGCTTCAAGGTTGCTTTATATCTTATCTATTTTCAAAGCTGTCAACAAGTCTCTCTTAAAGAATAGCAGGTTACAGTCTCAAATTTAGCCACCAGATGTCATTTCAGAATTAGTTGGATCTTTTCAGTTTTCCCCCCCTTTATTTTAAGGGAACCCCCCCCCAAATCTTCAATAATAGTTAGAGTAAAAATCAGAGAGAGAAAAAAATAGAGAATAGAAAGTTACAAGTCTTATAATCCACCAATTTTAGGAAATAGAATTCCAATTAGGATCCCAGTATTTTTCCAACGTTTTAAACTCCCGAGTGGTTGATCGCTGCTGTTTCTGGAGGGAGGGCTAAAATCCCCCTTCCCTCACCACAGGGGGAAAGTACTTTAGCAGTTTATGCAGGTAATTAAGTAATTAGGATGTAAGAGAGGCAGACCTCACCCAGTCTCTTCCATGCTGCTTTAAAGTTGCCAGATGGTAAATGTGAGTTCGGCTGTTAGCAGCCTAGGGACGAGCCATATTTCTATGGCTGGTCCTTTCATCTGCCAGTTTGGAGGGATCGCCAGCTCTAACGGGAGAGTTGCTGTTCTCCCGTGATCCAGAGAAAGCCCCTCCTTGCTGGTTGCCTCTTCGGGGCTGCTTTCGGCCCTTTTCAGGGGCCCCCAGCGATGCGAAATTGAATGGGGGAGAGAGAGTAAATCTCCCAGCCGTCCATGGTGGCCGCATGACAAACCGGAAGCTGACATTTTAATTCTTACTTGGAAAATGAGGAAGTTCTATTTATAAATAATCTGATGTGCATAAATATACTAGATTATTTTTAAAAAATATGGGGATTCATATCCCCTTCTTAGATTCAGTATACCACAATTTCTGATGATCCCCAAACCATTCAGAACTTTAAAAAAAACATAAAATGCAAACACTTGATCTTTAAAATGTCCTATCTTTATCCAATTTATGCTTGAGCAATTCACTGGCCAAAGCCCAAAATACACTGAGCAATTAAACACCAATTTGGAAACTGAAATGAATACATTTTGTTTAGCATCTTGGGTTCTGCAGTGATTCCAGTAACCAGCAGGTTGATTTGGCAAGTTTCCAGCCTCAAAATGAATTTATATCTAAGTGTCTCAAAAGTTAGAGCTGATCTGTTTTTATTGCATTTGCTATTTGTATATTTAATTTCACTCTGTATTGTAAATCGCCTAGAGAATTCTTTTTGTTCTGAAGTAGCCTATAGACAGTATTCCAAAGGGAGATGCATAAATTTGTTATTCCCCAAAAGGGGGAAAATATAAGCCTGCTAATTATGGCACAAACTTTTATTGATAAATTGTTGACATGAGTTCTTGGAAAATAGCTGTACCATATATCAGATCTTAATTTGGAGAGAATGAAAAGCTAAGATTTGTAAAAAAATAAACAAAAAAACCTTCCAGAATTCTCAGCACTTTAATCACACTACAAATTTGCATGATCATTTAGGCAAAATAGTTCAATAGTACTAGATAAATCATGTATCAGATATATCTTAAAATTATTACCTTTGGATATCTAGTGGGATACCACCAATAGAGAAAAGAAGTTCCAAAGGGAATGAAAAAATTAGCATTATGAAAAAATAGCATTAACCAATATAGAACAACACAACATGGATTATATGTTCCATGAACCATGGTTGATAAAGAAACATAATATTCTAACAATGTAGGATACTAGCCTGACCAAAGAGAGCATAAGCTTGGATCACAAGCCTATTTATTCTAGTGCCTTTTTGAGATCACAAGAATAAACTAGAGAGCAATCTCATGTATGCTTTTCAAAAGAATACCTGTTACCCGTTCAATAATTTGACATGAGCTTTGGTTTACCTTTATAAAACTCAAAACACACATATTAGAAATTTATATTTGTACAAAAGACTAATTCAAACAGTCAAGTGAATTTAAAAATGGATAATCTAAATGGATTCAAAAAATATCAGTGGACAGCTTGCATTTTCCTTGTATGCTACATTTTCTAAAAAGGTAACAAAATCTCAACAATCCAATGTGCAGACAACCCTTTAAAAAATGGTTGGGAAAATGCATTGTGATCTTGCTCTACTTTCTTGCTAAACTGCTCACACGAATTAGCAGCAAATATAAATCCAGAAAAGCTCTGCCTCTAAAAATAAAACCTAGGTAGAATAATCTGTGCATCTAATGAATAGATAATAGCTTTTAAACTATAAACTGGAGAGCAAGAAAAGAAATATTTGCCTTACATTTTTTTAGCAAAAGTACTTAATTCTGAAAGAAAAACTGAGCTACAGATGGATATTTTGAACCTGGATTTTTTCTGTAACTATAGTTGGCATGCTGAAGCTAAGAATTTGAGCAGTATGAGAAAAATGGTGCTAATCCTTAAATCCAAGGTTATGAATGACTGAACTCTGGGAGGATGAAAGTTCGAATCTGCACAGAAGTTCACTTCTCATCTTCTCTAGGGACTCACTGATAAACATATAAAGCCCTGTGGAATAATGGAACTCTACCTAGTTTGACCCTGTTTCATTGTATTGGTAAGCATTCTTATGGCAATCAACTGTATCTGTAAAAGGCCACTTTAATTGCACACTTCCAACATGTGGGCTAGGTTTCTTGGTTAGTTAAATTTTAAAGGCCTGCCTTCATAGGTGTTTTAGCAGAAGTATTATTACATAATAAAGAACAAAGGAGTCTCAGCCAATCAAGCTCCCACTGGGAAATCCTATATAGAGTGAGGGCAACCTTTACTCTGCTCAAATAGCCGCCCCCTGGTGGCACAGGGGTTTTTATCAAGACGACAGAATTAGCCCAGCATGTCTCGGCAGACCCAATTCACATTCAGAAATGAACAATCAAAGAGAAGGAATATCCTTTTGTAATCTTTGCTTCCAAGCCCATCTAGCAGCACCTGAGGCTTTTTTTCTGCTGAACTGAGGGAAGAGACTGGTTTATACACATAACCTGGCAAGTTTGTTCAAATTCATAGCCTCTCCTGTTCAACCTATCTGTTTGTATTTGGTCTTCAATATGGGAAGCAGAGGGAGGAAGGAAAGGTAAATGACAACAGGATGATGCAATATACAGAAGGGAATGAATCTTTCCATTTGCTTGATATCCCTGTTTGCACTGCAGTAAACAGAAACCAATTAATAAGGACCTTGTTTCATTCTAAAAAACACATTTTTTTTAAAAAAGCACATCCAAAAGTGAGCAATGTAAAAAACTAAACTATTAGGATTTTCTCCAAAGAAAAATGGGAAATATATTCCTACAGGCTTATTAAATATCAACTATCTTAGAAAACCAATGTCCCAAGTAAAAGAAGTAGAGAACAGGGCAGCAGTTATTTATTTTGTTGTATTTATACCCTGTCTTTCTTCTGGAGGCTCAAAGTTCCATACAAGAATTCACCTTTGTAGTTTGTAAGTTATTGTTGCAACACCCTGAGGAAGAAGATAGTGACCAGCTCTCTGAATTTCAGGGCTGAATGGGTTTAAAATTGATTTTCTTTCTTTCTGGTAGTCTAGCACACTAGTCACAACAGGGCAAAATTCTGAAAGACCTAAGCCAGGGAATTTATGCCCAGCTTATCTATTACAACAGGTGTCTGGTATAAGCCTTTGTGATGTCATGTGCAACCTGACTGTCAGAATCCAATTATATTTCATCTCTAGTTATCGACTATGGAAAACCCCATTTCTGCCCTCTCTGGATTCTGTCATACTACGAAGGGGAAGGGGGATGAGCAAAGGGGTTTTATGGCTCTCACTTCCTTCATTAAAACTTCAAAGGGACTGAATGTGGATCTCACCAAGAGGACTGACTATAACAATATGGCCATCAGCTTTCATGTACTCCTCTCTGGTCTCCCTTCCGCCGGCCGTGAGGAAAAGGGAGTGGAAATGTAACGCCTGGGATTGTCGCTGGAAGGACGGTGGGGTGGGGTGCTGCTTGGGAACATTTAAAACCTTGAATGGTAGGGGTGGGCCCTCAGGTCCTGTCTAGAACGCCTGCAACCATATTCTCTTAATAAAGATGCCTGTTGGAAGAGATATTCCAAGAGTTCTGTCTTCTTAAGATGCAAAGTGGGGTGGGTCCTTACATTAGACAGGATCTGCAGAATTAGTCCACCTGGAAGGGAGAACCTTGAGGGGGACTTTGCAAAAATTACCATGTCAGACGATGGAGCAGGGAAGGGAGAAAACTCCCCGGAAAGGGAGCCGCTGCCCTGACTGAAATCCTGCCAGATGTCGGGATCTGAGAGGTCAGATTCCTCAGGAGAAGAGGTGGTGGAGACACGAGACCACAAACCTCGGTGGTCAATGAGCATTGGAAAGAAAGGCGAGTGGGAAAAGAAATCAAGAAAGGTGATCCTGAAACGGGGGGCCAACCAACCTGAATGGAAGGAGGAGATGGGGAAATCCCTGCACGCAAGTGAAGAGGAAGGGAGCTGGGCACCGTACTCGGGCTGGATCTTAGAGAAAGCTATTGACTTGATGAAGAGAACTCTCAGCTCCCTAGGAGAGGAGAATTCTGAGCCCTACGGCTGCCCCAGCTCCTGGAGCCTCAATGGGAGAGACACCGAGGGGGAAGTGGAACCTGCAGCCCCGGGGATGTCTGCTGATCCAGTAGTCCCCACTCCCCACCGACCCGCAGATGGCAATCTGGATGGAAGACACTACCACCGACAACGAAGGCACCAAACCATTCAAAGACTCCCGCCGCTGGACGTGAGATTCAAGGGGGAGCTGACACGCTTGGGGTTTTTCCTAACCCAAGTCCTCAGCTACATGGAGGAATACGGGCAGCACATCCCCAGCGACATAGCCTGTATCCGGATCGTGCAATCTGCCCTGGACGGGCCGACTGCAGATTGGGTGGTGAACTTGCACGACTCCAATGCCCCAGAGCTCAACAATTTCAACCATTTCATGTCCTCTCTGAGAAGGCGATTTGAGGACCCCCTGGCTGATCGCAAAGCCCGTGAAAGGATCAAAACGATGAGGCAAGGCAAACACCTAGTAGCTGAATATACGCAAGAATTCCGGGCCATTGCCAGCAAACTGAACTGGCCGGAAGACATCCTCTTTAGCCATTTCAAAGACGGACTAAATTACGACCTATATGATGCTTGCCTGCCCCGAGGGGACCCACACCAACTTGATGAATGGTACGTTCTGGCAGAGGAAGCAGAGATCGACATACTGAAGAGGCACTGCCGAGGAAAACAATGGAGCCGCTCACCGCCTGAGTTGACACGTGAACCAGTGAAACCATTGGCTACGGCCAAGAAGCAAATGGGGTGTTTCAAGTGTGGGAGAGAGGGGCATCGGGCTGTAGAATGCCGCTCCAAAGCCCCCCAGCACAACCCAGACAGATCACCGGCCAGCAAATCTGGAAAGTCTCCAGCTAAGCCAAAAGAACCTGCCATGAGAATGATGGAGGCTGTGGAATCCCCCACCTCTGCTCATCAGTGGGAAAGAACTCCAGCCTACACCGCAGGGCTGGTGGACGCCTCAGACGACAGCTCGGAGGGCGAACCCCTGGTAAGTGGACCTATTGCACCCATCCTCAAGACAGTGACTATATTAATTCCCCCCATTTATTTATTTATTTATTTATTGAATTTATATACCGCCCTATCTCCCTTACGGGACTCAGGGCGGTGAACAGGCGATAATAAAAACCACGATAAATATACACAAATTTCTGTCTAAAATCAAATTAAATAACAGGCCTGAAGCTGTGAAGCTGTGAAGGTGAAAGCCTTAATAGACTCTGGCTGCACCCGCTGCCTCATTAGCCCGACGCTAGTGGGGAATCTGGGCATTCCGTCGAGGAGACTGGAACAACCAATCTCATTTGGCCAGTTAGATGGGTCCATAGCAGAGGGGGTGCAGCCACTTTACCAATACACCTCTCCCTGGGCAAACATGAGGAAGACATAACGTTTGTAGTGACCCCAGGCATGGAATGCCCGATGATCCTAGGGATGGAATGGTTAAAAAAATGGAACCCCTGGGTGAATTGGAGGACAGCAGAAATCAATTTCCCAAAAGGGGACCCTATGGACTTAAAATCCCAAGGGGAGCTACCAAAATTAAGAACGGAAAAAGCATCCATGGGAGAGAAAAAGGGACTACCAGAAATACCAGAGGAATACAGAGATCTTACTGAAGTTTTCAGTGAGGAGAGGGCGGATGAGCTCCCCCCCCACCAACCCACGGACTGTGCCATTAAATTCAAGCCTGGGGCAAAACTCCCGAAGCCCAGATTATACTCCATGAGCCCAAAGGAGAAGGAGGAAATGGAAAGATTCATAAAGAAAAACCTAAAAAGGGGGTTCATTGAGCCAGCCAAGCCTAAAGTGGCTGCCCCGGTCCTCTTTAGAGAGAAGAAGGACGGCTCTTTACGCTTATGCGTGGATTATAGGTCCCTGAATACAATCAGTGAAAGCAACCTATACCCTCTGCCCCTCATGAAGGACATGTTGTCACACCTCTTGAAAGCATTTATAAAAATATCAGATTTAGATCTATTTCATTATTTTCAAGAGTGGGATCCATTACCAAAGCTAGATCCATCATTAGCATTTTATTTTTAAAAAGTAATGAAACTTGGAATTTACTGTCCATAGTATCAGCTGTAATTTGAACTTTACTCCTGGTTTCCTCCAAAGCTTGGAGCAACTCATTTTGCTCCCTATCAATATTCATCTCTACAGAAACCTTCCTCTGAGATGGGTTAGGAAATCTATCAATGATTCATCCAATATCAAACAGGAGTCTTCTGTTAGCCCAGAGATTAAATCTGATGTCTCACATTTCAAACATTTAAATGGTACTTGTCTTTATTGCAGACAGAATAAACAAACAAACCTTAAAACCTATCTTATTCTCTTAAAGGCATTCTTCTAACACAAATAGCAACTAAGAAAGGATGAAAGAATAGATAGGCCCTCTCTTCCTTCAAAAGCATGCATTTTAATTGCACAAATTGAATCAATAGCACATCCATTTATTTGGGTATTTTAGAAATGTAATAGCTATTTTACATAGCTCAATTTTATAGCAGAGAAAAAAGCCATCGAACAAATACTTTTTATTCAATCTGAATCAAAGCACTGTAGAATTTGGTTAGTATTATTTATATTACCATTTGATTAGTATTTATACTACTTTCCTTTGGCTTGTCTTTATATTGGTAATCAGACCTCTATCTCCTGAGAGTGAAAAACCCTGATATGTTGATATTTTTTAGAATTGGGCAAGTTAGCCCTATGTTTGGAATATTTAATAGATGAGAATTCACCTTTGCTCCCCACTGTAAGGAATAAGTTAATTCCACACAGTACTATATCTGAAGAAAACTGCAGCATTTCTTTATGACTCAAGTACAGAATAATGTCTAGAATACTTTAGTCAATACTTTTTTGATTCGTGGCTAAACTTCTGTCATAAGATGCAAGGTGCGATGTTTGAGTAGCACAACAGTCAGTCTCTCTTAAGAGGTAGTCTTTGGCCTAAGTTTTATGAAACTGAAACAACTGCTCTCAAGAGGATGAAAACTGAAAAAAAAGTACGCCCAATCACAATGATCGTCTCTACAATATAATCCGAAATCCAGGTAAGTAGTTATATGTAACTTGCTTAGATTGTAGCGATTTTATTTGACCTTTTCTATGTGTGATTGCTGCTTTCCTTTGTTGATCCCAATCTCTTGCATACCTGTTTAAAAATATTAACATCACAATATAATATTACTGCCACAGATTACCTCCCACCGACCTGTACGCTCTCACAGAGTGGGTCTCCTCAGGGTGCCGTCAGCCAGACAGTGCCGGCTGGCGACCCCAAGGGGGAGGGCCTTCTCTGTGGGAGCACCCACCCTCTGGAAC
>NW_015386454.1:692288-710964 GCF_001527695.2 Protobothrops mucrosquamatus | reverse complement strand
TTTAAGAAAGTGTGTTAAAACTGATATGAGTCAGTGTCTTCTTCATTCAGTAAAAGCATAACATTATAACAAAATATTTCACTGTCCAGTAATAAACTATTGGAAAGAATCTCAAGCATATCATTAATCTTCTTTGTACATAATGAAATATACATTTTCATCCATTTTTATCTGTCAGTCTCAATCTCTACTTATACAAAAGATTCTAACCTGCCTATCCAAGGACAACAAAATGCACAGCTTCATTAATGCGTTAAGTATACCTAACCTAAACACTGTCAATATAACTTACATAGATTGGTTGTTCTGAAGGAATATGTCAATCACACCACAAAGTGCTTTCAGCTTTAATTTCAGCTGTTTCAACAGTATAAATTTCATATTACAAGTGCTGAAACCTGCTAAAAACATTGTATAATATTTAACCACTCTTGGCATTGTATATTTTATTACACAGATGCTGGGCCAATTCACTCCATTATTTTAGTTTGCAAACAGAAACCCAAAAGCTTCAGGTCAACCAACTGCACAGTGCCCTATGGCTGGATTTACAATGGGAAGCCAAATTCAAAGGAGCATATCACGTCTTAGAGAAGAGTACTGCATGCAGTACCCAGAGCACCTTCATCTTATAATTCCTGAAAGCTGATCTTAGCTTCTACAATTCTTAATTGGGAAACACATAAAAGCTATCCGGCAAACCCTAAAGTAAGGATAGGATGCATATTTCTTTTCTTTTTTTAAATGAAATTGAAGGGATTTTATTGTGCTTATGATTTTAGAATGTTTAAGTTTGACATTAGCATTTATTTTATATATAGTAACCATTTTATATTGATACTTATAGTGTTATCATGTAATCATTGTTTTGTTATTTTGTAATCATTATTTTGTAGTTAATTGCTTGATCAGATGCTTTATATATACATTGGAAAAGTAAGAGCTTCATGCTTTAGGTATAGGTGATTGCTTATATGAAAAGAGCACAGTAAGGGGAGGGGGGAAAGGAGTTACAGATGGAGCCTGGGTTGCTGTGTATGAGTCATCATCTAGGAATTATTTTTGTGTGCCATCTTATGCATAGTACCAAGACCTGATCTTTTTGTTCTGAAAAGGTATAAAAAGTGTAAGACATTTTTTCTGATTGTTGCCTTCATCTCTCTACCAGCCACGAAGAGAGATGGGGTCACCCAACTCTATTTTGATCAAAATAAAAGTTGTTTGTTTGCTGAAACCTCGACTCAGGAGTTTCTTTGGCTCTTTTAAATTCCTGAGTAATGCTGGGGCAATTGTGAGGCTAAGTGGAAAACCTTACAAAATGATGTAGTCCTGTCTGTTTTGCAGTCCTCCAAACCAAAGTATGTCCCTTATCCATTAAAATGTTATCCATTCTTGTCCTGGTATATTGTACAAATTATGGTTTATCCATATTTAAATCAAAATGGAAATCTAGTCTTTATTGCAGCAACTTGTCCTCAAACCATACACTGACTCAGAACATTGCCATGACTTAAGCATCCTATACCTTGATGTATTTAGTCAAATCAAACTGATGATCCTCACTGCATCTTGTGGCAATGGGTGAACTTTGTACACTTACTGATGGTGGGAATGAGTTATCCTAAAGAACCTGACATTATATTACATGTAATCCTCAATTTATGATCATAATGGAGCCTGACAACTATCATCACAAGTCATACTGGTCATTAAACAAGGTACCAATGTGATTGTCTCACTTAATGATCTCAATCTCTGGTCTCCCTACTGTGATTTTTAAGTCACTGTGTGGGTTGTTAAGTGGAGCATTGGGTGCCTCGGGAAGGGGAGGCCCTGGGAAGCCTAGCACAGCCCCAGGCTCGCACTGCAGCATCTTCCCTACTTGTTCTAAGGTATGCAGTTTTTAATATTGTCACTATTTTTTGTAACCAGTTGCACTGTATAACAGTTCATTTTTGTTTCCCCCCCCTCAAAGTACAATTTGACAAATGGTGATCTTTTCTTTGCAAGGAAAATGACTATTGAATACCCCATTTAACAAATGAATGCACTACATATTTTTGAAGAAGTTACTTATGCCATCTTATCTGTTCACTTGCAAGGAACTTGGATTTTTTTTATTGTTGCTACATATAGCATTGTGTACACTAAGCTGCCCACTCTGCTTACACATTCTCCAAATATCCCTTCCAAGTGGGAAATTTTATCATTGGGCCAATACATAGAAAACTGAGAGAATATCTGTTCTACAGCTAGAGGTCTTACAGAAATAATATTATCTGCTTCCACTTCGCTGCTTAAGAAAGAGACTGAAGGAGGAAAATACCTAAAATTTCTTTCCCCGATGCTAGCAAGAAAAGTTAATGATGCATTTACTATTCTCTTTTGTTCTCTTCCAGTTTCTTTATCTGCTGAAAGGCCTAACTGCTCTATCACCATGTTAGTACACTGATGATTTACATACAGTAAGTTTATATAGGTCGTTATATATTATTAGTCACCGTCAAATCTGACACCAGCCAGATCATATAAAAATGTAAAGAAGTAATACAAAATCAGAAGATGTGGTGAGATCTGGCCAAACGTCAGACACAACTGAATAGATATCATCATGATCATCATTATTATCATCATCATCATCATCATATTATTATTATTATTATTATTATTAGTAGTAGTAGTAGTAGTAGTCGTAGTATGTACAGTTACAAGGACACCAGGCAAACTCTATTATTATTTAGATTTGCCAATGACGGGTAGGGAAACAAATACTGCATTTCAAAAACTCTTTTTTTTCTCAACAAGATGCTTTAAATGCAATCAACTATTTTCAGTTTATCAAATTGTCCAAGTATATTAAACTTAATTCTTACTGCATATGCAAGATATTGTCAACTAAACATACGAACAACAAGACAATTCATCTTTTCATGAATTGCCATTCTCTATCACTCCTACTCTTACTTCATCTTTTGCAGATGCTGTTCTCATCAATGGCTGCTTTCTTCTTCCAAATGGTCAAACAGTGCCAAGTGTAATTCCCAAAGGAACCCTACACTTCAAAAAGCAGTATTCTGGAAATTATTCCTGTACTAGACTAACTTAAAATATCCAAAATTCTGGCTGGAAAAAGATAAATTGTAATTTCAGTGATAAGAAAACAGTAGTCATCTCTGTTTCAAATGTTACTTTGCTCTGTCCTCTGCCATGCAGTCAAAAGGAGTTTTGACTAATTCCCATTATAATTCGATGTTATGCATAGTCCTTGGTTTATTGGAACTGGAATTTCCATTATAAGCAATGTGGTCATAAAGTGCAAGTGCATCTGTCAGTTCTGCCCCAATCTGATCCCTTAGGGAAGTAAACTCTCAACTCCATTTGGTTGAAGTGAAAAGGCACTTTTACTAAAACGTTGATTGCAATAAAGACAAGTGGAATCTAAAATTCTCGCTTGTCAATACAGAACTAAACTCCTGGTTTCCCCTAGCCCTTCCCCATGGTCCGTCTGTGTGTAGCCAATCAGTCACCACAGAAATGTTTTGGGAAACACTGAGGTGTTTGGGTTGGTGAAATTCCACTCTTGGGGCAAATGGCCTTGAAGCCAGCGCACCAGCACAAACCAGATTCCAAAACACTCTGTTCTTCCTCAACTATCAATTCCCCCCTCCTAATTTCCCATAATAAAGGTATACAGCTTTATTGTCCATTTGTTCCCCCCTCCCTTCCCCGATTGATGGCAGAATGCTGGCAAGGCGCCAAGTCGAAGCTGGTGGATCTACAACATCACTTAGCGATGGCAATCCTGAAGTCCCAGTTGCCATTGTTAACTGAATCCCACAGTAATTATGTGAGGCAACATCCTTGAGACTTCCCACAACCAAAACCAGGAAACTGGCAGGAAGTTGCAAGTCCCAGATCTGTGGGCAGGTAAGTAGCTGCCACTAGGTGGGGGAGAGAGTAAGAAGGTGCATGAGGATGATGCAGGGGAGTGTTGGGGAGGGTGCATGAGGGAGAGAGGGATGTATGAGAAGTAGGAGTCAGGTGTAAGTATGTGCAAGAGGCTCTGCATGGATTGGGGAGGGTGTGTGTGAGTGGTCAACCAGTACAAGCACAGAAGGATTTGGGGGGTAGTGTGTGGATGGGGGAGAGCTATCCCAGTCACTTGCCACCTTCTCTGCTGGCTTTAATGATTTTTTGGGGAAGCTAGAAGGGAAGATTGCAAATGGTTATCACATGATTGTGGAATTCTTGGCAACCAGTAGTAAGTGCAAATGGATTGCCATGCTTATGTGACCATTGAGGATGCTAGAACAGCCACAGTTCCAAGTAACCACCATTTGTTCAGTATCATCATAACTTGGAATGGTCATTGGCCCAATGGTTGTAGGTTGAGGACTACCTGTAACAATCATTTTTAGTTAGGGTACACAAATCAAATGATGAGAAATACTATTCACGTGAAAAAACATATACTATATGTGAAAATTGAACCATTCCTTGTCAGACGTTTTTTCATTAAAAGTCAGAGTTTACTTTGTACAACCAACATGATTTTGGACCACCCACAGAGTATGAAGTTAGATTTTTGTATAGCAGATCACTGCATCATGTCCCCAGCTGTACTAAAACTCTGCCAATCTTCAAAAGCAAACAAAAAACCTTGTAGCTGATATGAAATTTCCCCCAGAATCGGCCCCAGAAAAGCCAAACAGGAGCAGGACAAAGGTATTTACAGCACAGAAACAGTACAAGTAGCCCTCCATTTACAACCATTGGTTTAATGATTGTTTGAAGTTACAACACTACTGAAAAAATTGACTTATGGCCAGTTTTCACACTTACGACTGTTGCAGCGTCCCCATGGTCACGTGATCAAAATTTGGGTGCTTGGCAACTGGCATGTATGACAGTTGCACTGTCCTAGGGTCATGTGATCATCATTTGTAACCTTCCCAGATGGCTTCTGACAAGCAAAGTCAATGGAGGAAGCCAGATACGCTTGACAACTGCATGATTCACTTAACAACTACAGTGATTTGCTGAACAACTGCAGCAAAAAGTCATAAAATGAGGCAAAACTCATTTAACTCCCTTGTTTAGCAATAGAAATTTTGGGCTCAATTGCGGTCAAGTTGAGGACTACCTGTAAAAAGAAGGACGATACTTAACTTTTCCATTCAAACCCTCTCCTTACCAACTACTTCACTGAAAAATTTACTTTTGAAAACAGAACAATCAGTAAGGCAGATAAGATATCCAGAGGGGGAAAAGTTGGGGAAAGAAAGAGGTTGCAAAGAAGAGATCAAAGGAGAGTGAGTGATTAAATATCTCCCTTCTCACTCTGCACAGTTCACTTTCATAGGCCTTCCTACTTGGTTTGGCCACATCAAACAAAAAACACAGGTTAATAAATTTATTTTCCCAAGATTTTGGCACTTGTTTATTTGCTTCAGAGTTTACAGCTAGTACATGTGCTGTCCCGCTCACTTACACACACATGTAACGGTGCTTTAATAGGTTTATTAATGTTCCCTGACAATTCCCTTCACCAAAATCCCAGAACTGTCCCAATTAAGTCCAGCCAAAAGCAGACTGATGCTAGTCCATAGAGCAATGGCCAATGAGTCCACAAGGCACTTGAAAGTTTCCTAAACAAGACAAAATTAAATCCATAACGCAAGAGGATTCATGAGGCAAGAAAAGTCCAGAGTTCACAATGCATGGTCCAAAGTCAAGGCATAGTGTCAATCCAAAGCAAGCAGGAATCACAGCGACCAGGAAACATGCAGCTAGGAAATAAACATATTGTCCTCACCATCATCTCCATCTGTCTGCTGTGCTAAATAGCCAGGTTCCAGTGCAGCCCATCAAGAAGGATGCGGCTGCCTCCTTATGAGTAATCAGGTTCACCTTAGCTGCTCCTGCCTTTTGTCTGCCCTATGTGTTCTTGGATCAGGTGCAGAAGGCAGTTCCTCTTCCTCTCCACTGACCAGCTGCAGCTGCATGCTTTTCCCACCTGAAGCCTCAGGGCTGTCCTGCTGCAGCTGTGCTTCAGCCAAATCCCTCTCAGACAGCTGATCAGAGCCATTGACCAACTCTCATCCTGATATGCCTAGGACTGGTTCATCCTCCGAACTGACATCTGGAGAGGTATCTGGGGATGTGTCCAACGGACTCATCGCACTACACACTAGAATTAGTGGTCTTCAATATGGTGCAATGGAAAGGCTTAGGACTAAAGGATGAAGTGGCATTTTATGATAGCAACTTACCTTTGTCTTCTCCCTCCCCAAAATGTAATGTTCTCAAAAATATCCACAAAACAGATCTCAACATAATCTCCAGGTACTCGGTGACTGGCCAGACCAGTCCACCCCAGGATGCACTCTGCTGGCGACATCACACCCCTCAACAATAACCAATGGAAGGCCTGATCATAGCAATAAATGAAACTTCTGTGTTGCTGTTCAATATGGCATGTTTTCCTTTAAAAATATTCTTATTTTATGGACAAGCTATGAAATAAGAATATTAAGAGAAGTGAAAAAATACAATATTGGTGTAAAGATTCACACTTACCTAACCCCTATATGAAGCGTGCAAGTATCTGCATTGGTATATTGTGAGTGTGATATCGCCAGCAAAGTGCATACTGAGGACCTGCAAGGAAGAGAAAAATGGAATCAGTTGTTGTGGCTTTGAACCATATTTTGGGAAATAGATATATTTCTACATAATCCTCCCTTGGAACTGCAATGCATTTAACCATTCATGTGTGCAATGCTTACATGCTAAACCCAAGATATATTCATTAGGGTATTATGTAAGCTCAAAAACAAATAAAAAATCAATTTTCTTCTATAATGTAACAGCAGCCCTATCTCATATTCACCATACTGCAAGGCATAATCACTACATGACCCTAAAAAGAAAAAAAATATAAAACTGAATACTTTTAATACCTTAATTTGAAAAAAAAAAGTCTTTAACAAGTAAGAATAGAACCTGATTTACATATGGCACTAATCAATAACATGGTACTTGGCTTTAGTTTAATATAAGGGGTGAGCCCATCCCCCACCAAAAACAGTGGCTTAGGAGCCACAAAGGATGGGTGTGTATATCACATCAAGATAAAACAAGCCAGAAGAGATTAACAAGGCACTTTTAACAAGGTCAAACTGCCAAATAAACAAGAAAACAAGGAATTATTTTAAGATCTCATAGCAGTTTTTTTTAAAATATAAAAGCTGCCCAGGCCTTGTGTAACTACATTTATTCAAAAGCAAATTTTTTTTGTCCAAATAAATAAATGAACGCTGATGGCCTTTGGTTCTGTGATTTGTGCTGTTCCCTTATAATGGAAAAGCAATTTTAAAATGCAGGGACAAGCCACAGTAAATTTAAGAAATGTATTCTATGCAACACCTAATCAGCTGGCTGATCTGGAAAGCTGAGTATAATTCTACCAGGATGATAAAGCATCTGTAAAGTCCAAGGCTACAAGCTAAACTGCTTTTGAAACATGACAAAGAACAGAATGACCACCTATTTTTGTATGTTGCAAGCAAACTGTTCAGCAATGTCCATGAAATTACAGAAGTCAAGCTTAGTTTCACTATTTAAATTATATATAGGATTACAACACAAGAAACATATGAAATTCCGGTTGCCAATTTTAAAAAAAAACCTTTTAAGGCCTCAAAACCAAGAGTTCTTTGTTATTGTCACACTCAAGATACAGCCCAGAATATAACATTTTTCAAATCACCAAAATACCCTGGCTATAAACATTAGTGCAGGTGAATATAACCTATGGCCTTTTAGACATTGCCAACCTTCACTGACAATAGCTCCAAGAAGCATGTCATTGTAGAAATGGTAGGAATTATAATGCTGCAACATTTGGAGGACAAAAGATTTCCCCACACCGAAATGGAATTAGAGCTTGCCTTAGTTACCAAAAGAGAAATGACGACTGAGGAAAGAAATAATTGAACTCTTCAGATATCTTAAATGGTTGTCCTATAAGGCAGGGTTTCTCAGCCTTGACAACTTTAAGCTGTATGGATTCCCAGAATTCCTCAGCCAGCATCTTTAAATTGCTAAGGTTGAGCAACACCAATATATACAGTTAGTCCTTGACCTATGACCACAATTGAGTCCAAAATTTCCATTGCTAAGCAAGACAGTTGTTAAATGAGTTTTACCTCATTTTATAATCTTTCTTGCCATAGTTGTAAGTGAATCACTAAAGTTGTTAAGTTAGTAACACGGTTAAGTGAATCTGGCTTCCCCACTGACTTTGCTTGTCACAAGGTCACAAAAGGTGATCACATGAACCTCTGGACACTGCAACCATCATAAATACATGCCAGTTACCAAGTGACCAAATTCTGATCATGTGACCATAGGGATGCTGCAATGATGTGAAAAATGGTCATAAATCATTTTTTCAGTGCCGCTGTAACTTTGTATGATCGATAAATGAATAATTGTAAGCTGAGGACTATCTATACAGGTTCCTTAACAACTGGTTGCTTAGTGACTGAAGTTATGACAGACCCCCCAGGTTGTACTTACAACCTGGTTGTGGAGTTCCGACAGTGACATGTGCACACACGAACACACACAGTGACATGACTTCATTTTGAATGTTTGGCAACTAGCTCAATTTTACAGCCAGTTGCAGTGTTCCATGATCATGTGACCATGATTAACAATTTTCTTTGCCAAATTTCAGCCATTTTGGCTGGTTTCTAGTAAAGAAAAAACAACCATAGGAATGAACTTATATAGACACCACATTTGCTTTTGGACCAGTATTCGCTCTATGATTGTTGCAAAAAAGGTCATAAAAATGGGTTGGTTACATGGGTGCTTCAACTTATGACCATCATGATGTATCATGGAAATCCTGGGCTCCATTACAGTTGTAAGTCAATAACTATATGTAGAAGAAGAGTTGACCTGTTTTCTAGTGCCCTACACGGCAGGACAAATGGGATGAAATTAAAAGGAAAGTACATCTGGGTTAGATATTTGGTGGAATTTTCTTACATTAGGAGCTATCAACTAGTGGAATCAGTTGCTTTTTGTAATGATATGTTCCTGTCACTGGAGATCTTCAAATAGGCTCTAGATAACCTTCAATCCAAAATGCTCTAGCAAATCCTATACCGAACAGGGAGATTAGAGTAGCTGAACTCTACAGTCTTTTCCTATTCTATTCCTATTATAATTATATGAAAAAGCATGCACAAAGTTAGTTTAATTAAGTGAATGAGTCAATTTGAAGCTAAGTCTTAAGTCTGTGATTCATCATAAATGGTAGATTATCGTGTACATAAATACAACTTTCCAGTGGCCATCCAGTGCCCAAGAAAGGCAACCCACAATCTTGAGATCCTTTATCTGTCACAAACAGTGGGAAGAGAGCACTAACTACATTTGAAGCTAGTAGTGGTATATCACATAACTGATAAGGGCTAAAGAATTAAGTCCAACTGACCTAGATATCATTTTACAGGGAAAGGCTGAATCAATTCCTTGTTCTACAATGGACACAAAACTTAAGTTTGTATAACTGCACCTGCTCACTTGCTTTCCTGATTTTAATGTCAATTTAGGTTGAAGCACCTCAGGGCAAAACATGTTTATGTTTATATAATTTAAAAGTACAATATACTCTGAAAGCATTACCTAAACAAAGTGAACATTATTCTAGTTTGCAACCCTTCCCTTATGAAAATATAAAGCCCCTGCCAATTTTCTTGATTTTATAGCGATAAAAACTTAACAAACAAAAAAGATATTAGAAAAAACAGAATAATAAGATAATGTGTTATAATTGTAAAGAAAATTCCAAAAAATAAAAAATTCAGTGTAGATATAGACTCATACCCACAAAGATCAAATGATATATAGCCTATTAATAGCTATACATGCATTCTATAAATATTAATTTCAAAATATCTTGTATAGAATAAAGCCTATATATTGCCTTCTAAACTAGGCCTGCATAACATTGGGCCCTCCAAGAAGCCTTGTGAAGCCTACCAATGTTTTTTAAAAACTCAGTTTGCTGCCACTAAATATTACTGCTGCCAGGATCTGCCGCTACTTCAAAAGACACACTGCCATCCAATGCTTCCAGGACTTAACAGTACTGCTAGCTCCAGTGCTGCCATTATTGTGCTAGCCACCAAAACAGCTGATTGATGTGACAGATATTCTTTTGCAGCCCATTGTTATTTTTAAAATGTTAAAGTGGCCCTTTCTCCTTTACTAGCTGTACAGCTGTGTTGCAGATTATTCTAAATCAGATCCTAGAAGAGCAGCTTCTCTAAAAAATGGACAACAATACAATTCTAAGAAGGTCCACATGTCTTCATGGAAGAGCAAAATAGTTTATTATTGTGATTGTTCATTATAGAAAATCCATGTAATGAAGCAATCATCTTGAGGACTAGGATCAAGTTCACCCTCAGCCCTAAAATCTCAGTCGTGGACACTGGGCCAGTTATACTCAACCCAGCCACAGAGTGATTCGTCTGGACATCATGATGGAAAAGGGATTCCTACATATGCACCCTGACCTCCTGCGGAAAAATGGGATATAAATCCAGTGCATAACTTTTGAAGCAGTTTTCTACGAAGTTGTAAATATGAAGCCAGAAAAACAGGAGATGAAAATGATTATAATAAAAGGGAAAGTATTGCTGAGTTCATGGTGCTTATTTCTGAAACAGCTAGACAGGATTATAGTGCATAGCAGGTTCTGGTCTGTCTTTCAAGATCTGCAGGGAACTGGGGCATTTAAAAAAAAAAAGACAGCAGCTACAGTATCACACAGCAATGCAGCAAGGAACAAGTGACTAAGGAGACAGTCAAAACTGGGAACCTTCAGAAGAGGAAAAATCCATAACTTTTCAAGCAGTTAACTTTTAAAAAGGCACTGGAGAAGAAACATGCTTTTTTGCTCTAGGTAAACATTCATTGGTGGATCTTTACCAGAATATATGTCTCTATCAAATAAAGTTGAAGAGAGACAGTTGCCAATTCTTAGATCTTTTTTTCCTATGCCAGCTACCAACATTAAACACAAAACGTAAAAGGTGATCCAAATACTGCAAAAAGGGCTTGAAAAACAAATCATCACTGTCACTGTAGATTCACATACAATCCTCTGCACCACTCATTAAACAAATCTGGAGGGAAGAAGCCTGTGCTACTTCAGACAGCAGGAACGAATCCCTGGTCTCATTTTTACTTTGTCATGCATTCCGAAGCCCCTTGAAGGGTACACTGTTCATTTGGATTCCTAGTCATTCACAATGGATTTATGATACAATGTGTAATCTTTCCTAGTCTCTAGTTCCAATACAATCAGAGAGAGAAAAAAGCACTAAAAGCCAAAGATTAACACATAAACACACAGAGCTAGTTGAACTGGAAAAAAGGCATCCCCATTTAAAGGTTTTGTTTCACCTTCTACAAATTTCAAGATATCAATAACAAAAAAAGTTCTATGTGTATGGTGCAGAAATAAGGTGCATGGTAGTCAAAAGCAGCATGTCACAAGCCACAATTCAAAATATTAACTATAGGGCACTGACCACAACTTCCACCTCACATCTTTATTTGTTCCATTAATGAACAACCTTCAAGGTAGGACTTGAAAATATATACTTTTAGAATACTATAACACATCTCTAAAAAGATTAACTAATAACAGCATCCAAAAAGGTACAGTTCATATTACTTTTATTATGTAAAAGGAAAGAATGATGATCCTTTGATATAATGTAAAACAAGTGAGTGTCATAAGAAAGAAATAATAGAATATGCATTGAGAGAGCTCCCTTACAACCTTTCACATATATATTGGAAGAGGGGGGAAAAACGACATCCAATAATGACAGCAAAAATCATGCCATTGAGTTCTCTTGAGCAAAAGAAAATCTGGAAATACCCAAATTTTAGGACATTCTACCCTCTTCTCAAACATGTAACAGGGCCAATTATTGAACAGGAATAGGATAATACCACGATTGATGGAGCAACTGAATTAAATAAATTGTAGCAGAAAGGTGTGGAGGGAAGAGTATAATCTCTAAGTAAAGATGATGGAGAGAAAAATCAAGTGACCATGAGAAATATTTATCCTTCCTGTAGAATATTTATCTCAATCTTCCTAATACAGATAAAATATCTGAGCACATAACAAAGAGAGGTTCTGTTGTCCTGTTCCTTTATTAGAGATCATATTGCCAGTTCCTATGTAAGGGCCAAGGCAAGGCGAACACAGCAGGCAGAACTGTACAATATTCATCTTGAAATTAATACTGATGTGTTGAAAAGTCATCAGTGAAGAATGAAGGCACATCAAGTGTTTGGGGAAGGAGGGAGGAACAGGAGTGACCGTGAACCGGCATTTCACAGGTACAAAAAACCCCGGTTTGTCATTTGTCCCCTGCGACCTGTCAAATAAGCCAAGGGGAAAAACGGAACTAAAGAAAGGGTTTCTAGAGACACAGAGAGATCTGCGCACATGTAATTAGGTGCACGCCCAGCATTTATTACTTTTAAACAGAAAACTGGTACCAGGTTTTAGCAGCGGTCCTGAAGAACCGGACTGCAGCGCGAATGCCCAGATGCCCTGCCGCGTTTCTCAAAGAGCCTGCGACTCACCGTAGATCATGGCCAGGCCGGTCTCATGGAGGAAGCGGACCCGGCGATGTTTGAAAAGCCAGATGGTGAGAATAGTGAGGGTGAGGAGGAGAATGAACGTCAGGAGGCTCACGCTGTCTTGCCGGTGGCTTTCCTCAGCTTCTTTCTCCGTGGTGATCTCCTCAATGGCGCTGCTGCTCCGTTCCCCCAGGCACAGCCCAGGGACTGGGGAGAGGACGAGAAGCAGGAGCCGCAGACGCGCCATGGTCGGCTCCCCTGGAGCACCGCTCGTGCCCGCCTGCGTCCTCTCGGCGCGCCGAGCTTCCTGCCAGCAGCCACTGCAGCAGCCGGGCAGCCTTCTGCTCGGGCGACGGTGCTGAACGCTCAGGCAACTCGTCGCTTCTGGCCAGATAGGCAGAAGCGACTTCGGCAGGCAGAATCACCGAACTCCACCCCTCGGTGTCGCAGCTCCGGCATTAAGTTTACCGAAAGGCGCTCTCGCGCCTCGTTTCTAAAGGCTGGCCACGCTTAGGACAGCGCGCCGCCTCCCCTTCCCGCTGCACCGGGGCGGAGTCTACGCTTGCAGCAGAAAGAGTAGACTGGGCTGCACCATTGCAGGATGAGGGAAGGGTGGTTACCTCTTTTGGATGCTCTCCTTTATCAAAGCAATATAATTACTTGGAGATCTAGCACAGGGCGAGTTTGAGAAAGGACTCTTCAATCGTTGCACGGTTTGCTTGAATTATATAAATAATTATAGTCAGATTTCAAAATAAAATCCCCCAACCAAACCTTCAAATTACGAGCTGTTCGATCCCTCTTTTATTCAGCTGATGTACCTCTGTTAGTTCGGAATAAATTAACTGCTACTTCGGAGGGCATTCTGTTTTTGTGGCTTTTGCCCTCTTTCCCCAATTACAAGCGAAAAGTAAAAGACGCGGATGAACTAGGAAATTACAACAGGTCAATTTGGGACTGTTAATAACCTAACCTCAAACTGAAGTCTTAAAACTCATCGTCGCTGAGTTTGCATGACCTAGTTACAAGTTAGCCTACCAAGCTGTAGCTTATTTCATTATGTGTTGATCCAGTCTATGTAGTCAATTATGACTTGGAATGTCGTTCAAATTCAATATTGTGAAAACTATGGTTTATTCTGGGGCAAGCAGGTTGTGTGAATACAATTAGGATTGTGTTAATGGCTGCGACTGATAGGAATCACCACTGGGCACAAGATTGTCCCTTCTGCAAGCACATTTACTTGGGAGTAGGCACTACTTAAGACTTATATAAAGGGGATTTTGCTGCATAGATTTGTATACTGTAGTCCTTAAAGAAGGTCTCTGCTTCACTCTTTAAAGTAGTGGGAAATTTTCTAATTTGTTTTTCAGGTGCAGTGCTTTCACACGTGGCTTATAAAAATATATTTAAAACAAACTAGCAAAAGAAAGCTCAGGACTGTATTGGTTGGAAACATGCGGAAGAGGCCTTCATCCTGCAGTGAATAGAAATAGAATAGAACCTTGGAGGTCTTTTAGTCCACCCCCCTGCTCAAGCAGGAGAAACTTACTATACCATCTCAGACAAGTGACTGTCTAGTCTCTTCTTAAAAACCTCCAGTGATGGAGTGTCCACGATTTCTGAAGGTAAGCTGTTCCACTGGTTAATTGTCCTCACTGTTAGGAAGTTTCTCCTTAATTCCAGGTTGCTTCTCTCTTTGATCAGTTTCCAACCATTGTTTCTTGTCCTGTCCTCTGATGCTTTGGAGAATAATTTGATCCCCTCTTCTTTGTAGCAGCCCCTCAAATACTGGAATACTGCTATCATGTCACCCCTATTTCTTCTTTTCTTTAGACTAGCCAAACCCAAGTCCTGCAGCTATTCATATGTTTTAGTCTCCAGGCCTTTGATCATCTTAATTGCTCTTCTCTCTGCTTTTTCCAAAGTCTCAACATCTTTTTTGTAGTATGGTGACCAAAATTGGTTGCAGTATTCCAGGTGTGGTCTCCTAGGGTTTTATAAAGTGGTACTAATACTTTGTGTGATCTTGATTCCATGCCTCTATTTATACAACCCAGGACTGTATTAGCTTTTTTGGCTGCTGCTTCACACTGCTGGCTCATAGTCAAGTGATCATCCACTAGGACTCTCACAGTTGCTGTTTTTGAGCCAGGTCTCACCTAATCTGTACTTAAACCTTTGATTTTTCCTGCCTAACTGTAAAACTTTGCTATTCTCCACATTAAAATTCATTTTGTTGGATAGGGCCCATTGTTCAAGTTTGTCAATATCTTTTTGGATCCTGATCTTGTCTTCTGGGGTATTGGCTATTCCTGCCAGTTTAGTGTAATCTGCAAATTTGATGAGTTCCCCTTCTATTCTCTCATCTAAGTCATTTATGAAGATATTAGAGTACTGGACCTAAGACAGAGCCTTGTGGTACTCCACTGCTTACTTCTCTCCATGTGGATGTAGTAGTAGTACCATGTGGATGTAGTACCATAGGGACTACTCGTTGAGTACGGTTTATCAGCCAGTTACAAATCCATCTGGTGGTGATGTTGTCTATTCCACCTATTTGTAGTTTACCAAGGAGTAGGTTGTGGTCTACTTTGTCAAATGCCTTACTGAAATCTAAGTATACTATGTCCACATCATGTCGCTGGTCTATTAATTTAGCCACTTCGTCAAAGAATGAAATAAGATTGGTTTGGCATGATCTGTTTTTAACAAACCCATCCGGGCTACTAGTTATAACTTTGTTTGCTTCTAGTTGTTCACAGATCTGTTTTTTTATTCATCTTTTCCAGGATCTTCCCAGGTATTGATGTTAGACTGATTGATCTGTAGTTTCCTGGGTCTGTTTCCCCCCCCCTTTCTTGAAGATGGGAACCATATCAGCCCTTTTCCAATCTTCAGGTACTTCCCTGGTGCTCCAGGATTTTTGAAAGATATGAAACAATGGTTCTGAAATAAAATCTCCCAGCTTCTTCAGAACTTTGGGATGTAATCTGTCGGGTCCTGGTGATTTATATTTGTCAAGGTCGGATAGGTGTTCTCTTACCATTTTCTTGCTTATTTTAATTCTTGTTTCTAGTTTGTCTTTTGCAGTAGTTTTTTTTGGTATGTTGGGCTATAATTTTTTGTGTGAAGACTGATGCAAAGAATGAGTTAAGCAGCTCTGCTTTCTCCCTGTTGCCTGTTACTTCCTTGCTATCTTCTCTCTTTAGTGGACCTACAGTTTCCTTGAGTTTTTTCTTGTTATTAATATGTTAAAAGAAACTTTTTTTATTATCCTCCATTTCTGTTGCAAGTTTTTGTTAATTCTGAGCCTTTGCTTCCCTGACTTCATCTTTGCATGTTCTGGCTGTCTGCTGATAATCAGTCTTAGTTATGTTTCCCTCTTTCCATTTTTTGTACTTGTCCTTTTTTTTTCAGTTTGTCTGATTTTTGTACAGCCTTGGTGGTTTCTTCCTGACATTCTTGTTTTTCTTTTTCAGTGGTATTGTGAAAGCACCACTATGTGCGTGCACACCAAAATGATCCCCCACGTGTGCGCACACCAATGGGCCACACACAAGTGCATGCGCACAGGCAAACAGCCACACACAATCGCATGCACACACGCAAACGGGGCTGCACAGGCACGAGTGCTGCACTTGGGGCAGTGCTAGAGCTGGCAGGGACGCTATGGGCAGAACTAGTGCCGGTGGGACCTCTGGGGCGGGACGGTGTAAGCGGTGACTGGATGTTCGGGGCGGCGCTAGTACCGGTGGGACACTCAGGGGCATGGCGGTGCTATTGCCAGCAGGACGCTTGGGGGGTGAGGCGGTGCTAGCGCGAGTGGCTGGCCATCCCTTCACGCGGCCCGATGGCCAAGCGGCTGCAGCCTGGTAGTGGGGCCATGGCACACAGGTTGGGAACCACTGCACTAGGACTGCAAGGTCCCTTTCACAGTTAATGTTTTTAAGTCAGGTCTTGCCCAATCTTTGGTTTTTTCTGCCTAAATGTAAGACTTTGCTTTTCTCCATATTGAAACTCATTTTGTTGGATAGGGCCCATTGTTCAAGTTTGTCAAGACCTTGTCTTCTGGGGTGTTGGCTACTCCTGTCAGTTTGGTGTCATCTGCAAACTGACTCCTGTCAGTTTGGTGTCATCTGCAAATTTGATGAGTTCCCCTTCAATTCCCTCATCTAAGTCATTTATGAAGATATTGAAGAGTACTGGGCCTAAGGCAGAACTTTGTAGTGCCCCACTGCTTACTTCTCTCCATGTAGATGTAATACCATTGAGGTCTACTTGTTGAGTATGGTTTGTCACCCAGCTACAGATCCATCTGGGGGTGATGTTGTCTATTCCACCTTTTCCTAGCTTACCAAGGAGTAGGTTGTGGTCTACTTTGTCAAATGCCTTACTGAAATCTAAGTATACTACGTCCACTGCGCTTCCCTGGTCTACTAGTTTAGTCACTTTATCGAAGAACGTAATAAGATTGGTTTGGCATGATCTGTTTTTAACAAACCTGTGCTGGCTACTAGTTATGACTTTGTGAGATCTTTTTTTTTTTTTTTGTGAGAAGTTGGAAGGCCTGACTGAACTTTTTTTAGTCTCACGAACTCCGTTTCCCTGCAGCAAGAGAGAAATGCGCCAGAGTTGGAAAGCAGGTTAATTAATTTTTTTGCTTTCAGGAAGAGGGAGGAGCTGGGCGATGGTGCGCCAAGCTCTATACTGTAGCAGCACCGGGAGGAGAAGTGGCAGGAAATGGGGCTGCCATTTTGAGAACGGAGAAGGGAGATGCAGGGCGATGCAAGCAAGTGCTCTTTTCTGCTCTGTATCGCGCAGCGCAGAGCCGTTCTCCTCGTTCTCTCCAGTGGCGGCGACAGAGGGCTGGTGGAGAGAGGTGGCAGTCATGGCGCAAGCCACAGGAGAGTTGGGGGAGAAGGAGGTGGTGGCTGCCGCCAGGCAGGTGATCTGTGGGGTGGAGCGTGAAGAAAGCCCCTCCAGCAGCGCGCAGCAGCAGCAGAGCCTTTCACTGTCACTCCCCCTTGGCTCCGAAATGGTGGAAGGGGACCAGGTCTACTCAGCCCATCCTCCATACGGTAGCATGGCAGTCTGACTCGGGAGGGGAGTGAAATGGAGCAAGGAATGGCCTGGCTGGGGGGGGGGCTGAAGGAAGCGGGTGTGGGGCGCATGGGACAACTCCACCCCTCCTTCACCTGCCTGTCCTTGTTGCAATATGCCATGCGGCCTCCTCCCACGAGTGGCCACAGAAATGGGGCAGCAGCCATGTGGGCTCTTGCTGGATGGGGTTGTTGGTGCTGCCACCGCAAGGCGAGGCAGGTATCACAGAAAATATAAGACACTGCCCGAAAGTAAGATCTAATGCTTCTTTTGGAGGCAAAAATAATATAAGACCAGGTCTTTCGGGGAAACATGGTACGAACATAAAAGCCCAGTCCAACACAATACCACTGAAAAACAAGAAATTCAAGAAGAAACCAGCATGGCTGCACAAAAATCTCTCTGACAAACTGAAAGACAAAAAGGACAAATACAAATAATGGAAATAGGGGCACATAACTAAGGTCATGCACTCCTGAGGATGGACTTCCGGACCGCTTCCCCTCGCCGCAGGGAGACGGAACCACTTAGATGGTTCCGTCCCAGGCTCCTGATGGACCCGGAGAGGTTTCTGACGGAGCTTGGGCCATATCCGGAGGCGTTAGGTCACGACTCAGCGGAAGATCAGGCTGCGGCCTGGGATGCGGCCGCAGCCGCAGCACTGGACGGAGTCGTGCCGCTGCAGCCTCTGACCCGGCGTAGATCTCAATTAGCCCCTTGGTTTACTGAGGAGCTGAGAGAGATGAAACGCCGGAAAAGACGCCTAGAGAGCAGTTGGAGGACGTCCCGAACCGAATCCGACCGAACACAGGTAAGGAGACATATTAGATCTTACCTTGTGGCGATGAGGGTGGCGAGGTCTAACTACTACTCCACCCTCATT
>NW_015386454.1:640639-690944 GCF_001527695.2 Protobothrops mucrosquamatus | reverse complement strand
TAAATAAATAAATAAATAAGGTCGATTATCAGCAGACAGCCAGAACATGTAAAGATGAAGTCAGGAAAGCAAAGGCTCAGAATGAACATAGAGTTGCAAAAGAAATCATGGATAATAAAAAAAGTTTTTTCCAACATATTAACAACAAGAAAAAGGTCAAGGAAACTGTAGGTCCACTAAAGAGAGAAGATGGCAAGGAAATAACAAGCAACAGGGAGAAAGCAGAGCTGCTTAACTTGTACTTTACATCAGTCTTCACACAAAAAGAAAACCATAGCCCAACATACCAAAAACATAACTGAAAAGGACAACTAGAAATAAAAGTCAAAATAAACAAAAAAATGGTAAGAGAGCACCTGTCTGATGTTGAAGAACATAAATCACTGGGACCTGACTACTTACATCCCAGAGTTATGAAAGAGCTGGCAGATGTCATCTCAGAACAACTGTACTATATCTTTCAAAAATCCTGGAGCACCGAGGAAAAGAGCTGAGGTGGTTCCCAACTTCAAAAAAGAGGAAAAAACAGACCCCAGGAAACTACAGACCAATCAGCCTAACATCAATATCTGGGAAGATACTGGAAAAGATAATAAAAAAACATCTGCGAACATCTGGAAACAAACAAAGTTATAACTAGAAGCCAGCATGGGTTTGTTAAAAACAGATCATGCCAAACCAATCTTATTTCATTATTTGATCAAGTAACTAAATTAGTAGACCGGCAAAATGCTGTGAACATAGTATACCTAGACTTCAGCAAGGCATTTAACAAAGTAGACCACAACCTACTTCTTGGAAAGCTAAAAAAAGTGGGATAGATAGCATCACCATCAGATGGATTTTTAACTGGCTGACAAATTACTCAACAAGTCGTCCTCAATGGTACTATGTCTACATGGAGGGAAGTAAGTAGTGGGTACCACAAGGTTCTGTCCTAAGCCCAGTACTCTTCAACTTCTTAACGACTTAGATGAGGGAATAGAAGAGCAACTTATCAAATTTGCAGATGATACTAAGCTGGCAGGAATAGTCAACACCCTAGATTATAGGTCAAGATCCAGATGGATCTTGATAGACTTGAACACTGGGCCCTATCTAACAAAATTAAATTTAATGTAGAGACAAGTAAAGTGTTACACTTAGGCAAGAAAAACCAAAAGTACACATATAGATTGGGTGAAACCAAGCTTAATAACGGTAACTGTGAGAGGGATCTTGGAGTCTTAGTGGACAATCAGTTAAATATGAACTGCATATGGCTGCAGCAGCCAAAAAAGCCAATGCAATCCTAAATTGCATTAACAGAGGGATTCAATCAGGATCATGGGAGTTACTAATACCACTCTATAAAGCCTTAGTAAGATCACACCTAGAATACTGCAACCAATTTTGGTCTCCACACTATAAAAAAGATGTGGAGACTCTAGAAAAAATGCAGAGGAGCAACAAAGATAATTAGGGGACTGGAGGCTAAAACATGAACAGCTATAGGAACTGTGCATGGCTAGTCTAGTGAAGAGAAGGACCAGGGGAAACATTATAGCAGTGTTTCAATATTTGAGGGGCTGTCACAGATAGAAGGGGATCAGCCTATTTTCCAAAGCACCTGAAGGCCAGACAAGGAATAATGGATGGAAACTGGTCAAGGAGAGATTCAATCTAGAGATAAGGAGAAATTTTCTGACAGTGAGAACAATCAACCATGGAACAGTTTGCCTTCAGATGCTGTGGGAGTTTCGTCACTGGAAGTTTTCAAGAAGAGACTAGACTGCCATCTGTCAGAAATGGTGTAGGGTCTCCTGTTTGGCCCAGGGGTTGGACTAGATGATCTACTAGGTTCCTCCAACTCTGTTATTCTGATTCTAATATAAACCGCAGCAAGTCCTATGCAAATTTATTGAATATATGTTCAATTAAATCCAGTAGCATTTACTTATTAAACATGTATAAATTAGGTTTACATGTCCTTTGGAATAATTGTTTTTTATTTGCCTAACTACACAAGGATTTATGCAGTTTTTTCTCAGAAGCTAAAATACTTGATCACATGTTTGGCAACATAATATATATAATACAAAAGCGGACCATAAAGTATTTATTACTAAGGCTGCATTTTCAATACAATCTGACTCCAAGTTCACCAGCCGCATTGGAATTCTAATTTCAAGAACTGAAAGGTCACAAATGGTTAAGAGATAATTTCCTTCTATTAACTGAAAATCAACTAGCCATTTTTGGATTATCTTGAAATTAATTCACAGAAAAAGACAATAATCAGCAAATGTTTAGTTATATCTTTGAACATGTTGATTAGACGAGGAGTCCCCAACCCCCAGCCCACAGCCTGCCAGGAATCAGTCAGCACAAGCAAGCAAAGCCCCATCCATGCACATGCAGAACCATGAAACCACGCCCCCACCTGGTCCGCAGAAAAATTGTTCTCCATGGAACCGGTCCACAGCACCAAAGGTTGGGGGGCACTGAATTAGACTGGGATCTGGGACTGTAATACTGTGAGATTTCTGTTTTCTTCCTTGGCTTTGGAAATCAAACCATCTCCTTTGTATTTATTTAAAGTGCTGCTTTACAAAAGATAACCCATTATATCATAGAGAAGGGGTGTCTTGACGTAAACCAGTTTTCTAATATTGCACTTAAGAGCTGTTACAATTTTATTCTCCTTGATTTTAATCAGACTAAATTATAAATTGTATGCTATTCAGATAGTATGCAGTAATTTATTCTGTAGCAAAAGCATTAGAAACAATATTTTTAAAGTTGATGCATTAATATGATTCAAATGTTTTTCATGTCAGTCTTCTCAACATGCAAAAAAATAGGTAGCAAATTACCTCAGCAGATATGAATTATATTTCAATTATTTATTTTAATACATATACACACATATACATGTTAAATTCAGATGTACTTATCGTGGTTAGTAACTTTTTTGGATCTGAAAGCGAGCCATCCCTGCTTGGTACTTGAATGGTAGACCACCAGGAAATGCTAGAGACATATGTTAGAGAGGGAACAAAATCATCTCTGGGAGAAGAAATAGCAAGACAACTGTGTGGATATATTTAGATTGTGATAAGCAGCTGAGATTTAGCTTAAGCCCTTTACTTTTGTTTACTTCTGGTTAAGTATACACAGGACTATTTTTTTTAACTCTTCACACATTTTTAATAGGGACTTCATATTTCAAAATCATTGGGAGCTAGCCAGAATACAAATTTAATAAATAAAATTCTGTCTAATCATCTCATCTGCCTAGCAAAATGCTGACAGATGCTATTGACTGAAGTGTGCACAAGGGATTTTAGTTCTGTAGATTTACTAGAGTAGCAGGAAACTGAGTTCTAGTCCAGCCTTCAGCACAAAGCCAATTGTGAAATTTTGTACCAGACACTCTGTGAATCATGGGAAGAAGACAAGAGCAAATCACTTCTGAAAATCTTGCCAAGAAACCTTGAGGGACTTGTTCAGCCAGTTGCCAGCATCAGGACTGACTTGAAGGTACAAAGCAAATAAAAACCTATGCTGGTATTGAGTGATTATGTGCCATGAAGACATTGTCAGCTCTTAGTAACCATAATTTTTTCTCCATGATCTGTCCCTAACTTGATCTTTCCAGTCTTCCAATCTTTCATCCATCACCACTGTAACAAAGTCCATCAAGCTTGCTGCTGGTCATCCTCTTCTCCTTGCTTCCATTTTTTTCTAGCACAGAGCCTTGTTCAGAGAGCTGGGTCTTCACATAATGTGTCCATTATGATAATTTGATCCTGGTCATTTGTGCCTCAAGTGAGAACTCTGGGTGGAATACTAATGTTTATGTTAATAATCTATATAGAACAACCTTTTATATTTCCTTAGAAGTCCCATCATATTTGGCAGAAGCTTCTTCCCAAGTAAGAAGACATAAAGCTTTTTGCTGACAGTATTTGACTTTTTAATGTGCAATTTAAAAAAGTTCGCCTTAAAGAGTAAAATATTATACCTTAAGAGCCAGAATAGAACATCCGTCTTGGTAACAGACAACTTGCTGGTACTTTCTAGACAAGAGATTAAATCTTTACTGGTTACGCTATATACATATAATAAAATAGCCGATCATTCCAGTTAATAGCATAATCCACGATACTTTACTACTCCCAGGAAAGCAGGATTCGTAGGTTCCCGTGCAGATGATTTTTAAGGTTGGTAGCACTATTCTTGTGCCTTTGTGCATCAGTAGAATGCTTTTTTTCCGCACCAAGCAATCTGTGTGCACACCCTAGTCGAGGCTTCAGCAACGACATATAGTTCAACTCACACATTGGAGCCTATTATTAAAAACATCCTTCCCTTCCCCCTCCCATCCCTGCCAGAAAAAGCAACACATCTCGAAGCGCGCGCAGCACGGCGACAACGCCTTGCTCTTTTTACGGACAATTCTTTTCCCGGCCTTCAGCCACGGGACTCACGGCGAGTAGCGGGACCGACGTCGTGCTTCGTTATTAGTCAGCGAGCCAGATTGATGGAAAGCTTTCATACGATGCTGATTGGGAGAAATGCCGGGAAGGGAGGAGCCGCAGTCGCCATGGGAGACGGGTGAGGGAGAAGCCGGAAGCAGGAGCTTTAAGTAGAGGGTGGGGCGTATTCAGTTATATTCCCTTCGCGGGAGGCGTTGGGGCTATTTGGATTGGAGGGGGGCGCAGAAGAGAAGGTGTTTGTGGTGCGCGTGTGTGTGTTCTAAGGTAAAGGAAGAGATTATGGGCTGTTTCTTCTCCAAGAGGCGGAAGCAGGCGAAAGAGGCGAAAGCGGGCGCGGAGACCGGAGATCGGAATGGCTCACTGTCCGCGGAGGCCGACAAACAGCCACAGTATAGTTGGGACCAGCGAGCCAAGGTAACCGCTATTTCCTCCTTTGAAAGCGGCGGTCCTGGGGGGAGGGCTGAGCGCACAGGGCTACTTCCTCTTCTTTGCTGGCTGTGTTTGCACAACATATTGGGATAAATGGGGCTTGGCTCGTGGTGTGTCGCGCGAGCCGCGCCAGTTTGACTAGTTCACGGATCAGTGTATCGTGCGAACCCAATCAATTCAGTTAATTCCATTTACTGCGAAATAGTATACTGGAGAAACACGAACAGTTCCTCTCTCGTTCCCAGGAGAACTTTCTAACTTCGGTTTTCCTCAAACGGATATCATTCTAGCTTTGTTGGCAGCAGAACTCTCAAAATATCCGCTGTGGATTATGATGAATGAGAATTCTGGGTGTTGTGCCGGGTTGGGGAACTTGCTTTAGCCCATCTAACACCCCACCGCCACCTTTCCCAATGTTTTTGCTTGCTTGTTTGGGCTTGCCAAATTACTTCTGTAAACGCCAGATGCTGCTTGTGTGGCAAATAGATATTATCTGCAGCTTCTTCGGTATTTGAAAGGTTATTCCTGTCATCCCAAAAGATGTGTGATTAGATACTCTTTACCAGCCTTTAGCCATCCTGGTGAATCTGAAGAAATGTGGTGAGAGCTTCCTTTCTCCTCTCTATGATATGAAATTTTTCAGCCTTCGGAAGCAGTGATTTGGGTTTGGGCAGATAAATGGAATTTAAATTAGATTATTACAATTTATTAGTGCATGGATGTCATAGATCAATATAGCTACAAAGTTATTGATATTATACTTTAAGATATTGAAATACATTTTAAAAAATTCAGGGAGCCTTTGAAGGAAACAGGTGTTAGCTCATATTTTTGAAGTGTACCATAGACAAGTTGATGAAACAATCATAAACTAGTTTAACACTGCCACAACCTTTCTTTTTGACTTCTGTTTTATCAGTTATAATTTAGTCTGTGTTGCACTTGATAAATACCTAAACCTGATAGTGATAGTTCAGAACACATCAATGTATTCTTGTGTACATAATCTAAGATATAATGATCTTCCCTTGTTTTCTATCTAGATATCTCTTGTGTATAAAGAATGAGACTGCAGGTAGTGACACAAGCTTTTAATATTCCCAGAGGAGTTTTTTTTAAATAAGTGAAGCTGTATGGAAACCTCCCTTTCAAGATACATAACACTAACCAAGGAGTTCATTCTCCTTTATTTAAAAATATTTACTGTAGATGGCCACCTTCAACTGTCCTTTACATTTGGTGCCTAAGGAAATTTTGAAATATTATTTGACTCATTTCCTTGAGTTATGAAAATAAGTGAAATATGATGCGATTTCCCCCCTGAAAAATACAGTATTTCCTGATTTTCTAACAAATATCCTTTTAAATTAGCTGCCCCTTATATTCCTATACTATGCATGTTACCGGTAACTTTTAAATGCTTAGTCCTGATTATAGATGTAATATGAATATTTAGATTTATAAATGAATTTTGAATTAAAAACAAATTGCAGAAATTTATTGTATCCTACTTTTAAATAGTTTATAACTTTCAATTTTTATATTTCAAATGGCATTTTGTATCAGCTGGTGCTTTAGAGTGGGTTATGCCAAATAATTGTCCTAATATTAGGAAGAATTGAAATTAAGCTAGATAAGGCTATATAATAAAATATTTTAATGGGGACTATAAATATTAATGGATAATATAACTGATTGTTGATATCCATTTAAGGAGGCTTAGCTTTTTTTCTCTTTAAATGCTGGGGAACATTTTGATATTTGAGGAAGCTAAGCTAAATTGAAATGCTGCTTTAAAAGATGATAGCATGTGGAATTATACTGTTCTGTCATTATTTGCACAATCCTGCCAATTTTAGCAGAACAACTTTGTGTGTTCAGATTAGTTATGACACAGCTTCTCAAATCCATTTGGCTTAATTTTAATTGGCATCCGCTGTTTTCCTGTTTTATAACTTAGATGTGTAATGAAGTGTAAAACTGTATAAATTTTATTTATCTGGCTAAATATTCCATTTTTCAGTATTCTCTGTGAATGGAATATATGATATGATCCCTCAAAATGTGATACTTGAATTATATGAACAGGGGTTCCCAACCGGGGCTGCAAGAAAATATTCCAAGGGATGCGAAAACTTGGCTTTTCAAAATTATAGTGTATATGCATAATTCGTTGCCATTATTTTGAACTTTTGTAAGGGGTGTGAGAATATATGAGAAGCGTTCTAGGGTGCAGGATATAGAAAAGGTTGGGAGCCGTTGGTCTAGAACCTATATAATATGTAACTATGGTTTACTAATTAAATCAAATAACTTTTACATTTTAAGACAAATTGTTATGCTTTTGTGAAAAAATCCATATTTTTAAATGGAAATGTTTAATGCTACCCTTCAATATTATTATAGAAGTGCAATTCTATTACCATCTTGCAAGAAATCCTTGATATATCAGTAAACTTAAACCACTAAAAATGACAAGTGCAAAAGACCAAATCCACACATGAAGGTACAGTTAAGATGATTTATTTCTAAAAACCTATGCACATGAATATTCTCAACTAACAGTCAGCATCTGGTTGGACTTAGTTTGCTTGTGGCTACATAGGGATTCTAAGCTGATCCCCTTTTTTTCACTGTGCTCCAAATTCTGCCATTCCTTCTCCTAAAAGATACTTGATTTTCTTTCTATGCTGAGCTGTGATTTTTTTAATTGAATAGTATTTTACCAATCAATAGCATATTTGAACTATCGTACAGAATACCCTTCTGTATTGATTAATAGTTTGTAAGCTCTTAATAGAAATTCTCTGACTAAAAAAACCTTTCCTTCAGTCTCTTCAACAATGGAATAGAAATGGTGACTTATCTTAAGAGACGAAATAAAATAATGTTGATACTAGATATTTTGCACATTATAGTAAATATTGAATCTATTTTTTTCCAGACTTAAAGTGCCTTTTAAGAATATACTTTGATTATAAAATATTGCTTTTGTTCTAGATTGATCCTAAAGATTACATGTTTTCTGGACTCAAGAATGAAACAGTTGGACGTTTACCTGGGAAAGTTGCAGGGCAACAGTTTGTCATTCAAGACTGTGAGAATTGCAATATTTATATATTTGATCATTCTGCTACAATCACTGTTGATGACTGTACAAACTGCCAAATTTTTCTAGGACCTGTAAAAGGCAGTGTATTTTTGCGTGACTGCAAAGACTGTAAATGTGTTGTGGCATGCCAACAGTTTCGTACTCGCGACTGCAGAAAGATAGAAGTATTTCTGTGCTGTACCACCCAGCCCATTATTGAATCTTCCACAGGTATGAAATTTGGATGTTTCCAATACTATTATCCAGAGTTGGCTTTGCAGTTGAAAGATGCTGGGCTAAGCATCTTTAACAATACATGGAGCAATATCCATGACTTCACACCAGTTTCAGGAGAAAATAATTGGGGTCTTCTAGCTGAGGATGCTTTAGTTCAAGACTATGTATCATTGCCAACTACTGAAGAATTAAAAGCCATGAGGATTTCAACTGATGTCAATAAGAGCATAATTCCAGTAACCCTGGGAGGACGGCAAAAAAAAAGTGAGGAATCTTGCTTAGTAGTGTTCTTTGCTGGAGACTATACAACTGCCAATGCAAGGAAGTTAATTGATGAGGTAAGAAGCAATTTGCTATACTTTATACTTTGGGTTTAAAACTAAAGCTATTTTGCCTTTTTAGAAATTAAAGTACTATGGATCGGTAGCTTTTAAATGGCTTTTAGAAGGCATAACCAAATCCTGACATGATGCAGATTTGAAATGTGTTCCTTTATATGACTGACAACCTATCCCAGGGGTAGGCAACCTTGGCTCTTTTATAACTCGTGGACTTCAACTCCCAGAATTCCTGACCTATGCTTTGAAGTTTGAAAATATAACCTGTAGGATGCAACAGGAGAATAATCCAGAGTAAAATTTGAGGATACACATGAAGGTTGAAGAGGGAGAAGAATCCCACTTCATAATTTGAATCTGCTGGTACAACATTAAAGAGAATCTTGTAAAAAGGTGCTTGTAATATCCTCATAGTAAATGTTTTTCTGTATCTCATTTTTAATTCAGAAAAGATTAGTGCCTCTGCAAAAAATGTCAAACCAAATTCTTTGATCTACGGTTAGGATAGGAATCTTGTTTTACTCTAAGTGTGTTTCCCTAGGACAGAAGTGTAAAAAAAAATAAAGAGTCCAGGAGCCACATGCAAAAACTTTTAGCAACCAGAGTGGGGGGTGCCGTATGTTGGATTTTCACTGCCTAATAAAGAGTCTTAAGGTACAAAATAGATACCTTAAGCCTTTGCAAATGCTTAAATCTCTTTCCCAAAAGAGCTTTGATGCTGCTTGTTACATTACATTATATTTTACACAAAGCTGATATGGACCTTAGACCAGCAGGAGTTGTGCATCCTTGTTTCAAGATGTAGAAGGAATTGGAAATTTTCAGAATTTAGGAGAGCTCCTTTTCGCTTCTGAAATAATAGTAAATTATCAGGAAACAGCTAATGGTAAGAAATTTGCACTTGTAAAAGTCAAGATCTGACTAACAGTTCTTTAGAATCAGAATTAGAAGGAGTCATATAGATCATTGAGTTCATCCTCCTGCTTATAATTCAAATTAAATCATCTGGGCATTTAAATTTGAATTATTAAACATTACCATAAATAAATAATTCTCCATTGGATTTAATCTTTCTCAATGATTGATGGTTCATTTTCTTAACTTAGGTCCCATTCAATCTATTTCTGAATCACATGATGATACAGAGCTCTTTATATGATTCAATGTTATATGTCCCCCCCCCCTCAATTTATTGTGATTTAGAGCAGGGCTTTTCAACCTTTTCACCAATTGTACCACTTTTAGGATAAGGCAATATCCGAGTACCACCAGTCGCCTAGCAAGGTGTCAAAAACTTGATGACCAAAAAAAAGGAAAAAAATGATAAAGTATAGGTAGTCCTCGACTTACAACAATTCGCTTAGTGACTGTTCGAAGTTACAACGGCCTTGCAAAAAAGTGACTTATGACCATTTTCACACTTATGACTGTTGCAGCATTCCCAGAGTCATGTGATTTACATTCGGATGCTTGGCAACTGATTCATACTTTTGACGGTCACAGTGTCCTAGGGTCATGTGATCACCTTTTGCAACTTTTTGACAAGCGAAGTCAATGGCCAGGGGGCGTGGCCAGCTCATCACTCAGATTGCGGGGTGCCTGTGGGGTGTGTGGCGGGGATGTGGGGGGATCCGTGGGTCTCTGGTGGAGGAGGAGGATGGGACAGGCGTGGGCGCCTTCCTTTCCTCCCTCTCTCCCTCCCATTGTCCATTCCTTCCTTGCTTCCCTCCCTCTTTGTCCCTTCCTTCCCTTCCGTTGTCCCTTCCTTCCTTCTTTCCTTCCTTCCCTCCCTCTTTGTCCTTTCCTCCTTCCCTCCCTCCCTTCCATTGTTCCTCCCTCCCTCTCATTGTCCTTCCTTCCTTCCTTCCTTCCTTCCTTGTCCCTTCCTTCCCTTCACCCCTCCGTGCCCAGGAAGGGACAAGGGGAGGGGGACAGGTTGCCAGCGCGGCTGGTGGCTGTGCTGCCGGTGACCATGGCTTGAAAGGCCACTGTAAATTGCTGGACAAGAGCCGCACAGCGTTAAGAGCACAGTGGCGGGAAGATATTTGTAAGGGAGGAAGAAAAACAGGCATCTGCACACGCACAGGCAGGTTCGGCATGTTGCAGTTCGCCTCGTCCAGCCGCTCCACACAGTGAGGAAAATGCACCGCTGCCTGCCGAAACCAGGCTGGGGTCTGGGCGACATAGCGCAGGTAACGTGGACTCTCATGCCGCTTGCAGTGTCCCCTCCCCCGGAGTCCACGGGTGTGTGAAGATGGTGGGGACCATTTGCTGGTCTCCTTCAGGTGATGCCTGTTTTTCTCCCTCCCTCATTACAAATATTTTCCTGCCACTCTGCTCTTAAAGCTGTGCAGCTCTTGTCCAGCAATTTACAGTGGCCTTTCAAGCCATGGCCACCGGAAGCACAGCCACCAGCTGCGCTGACAGCCTGTCCCCTTGCCCTTGTCCCTTCCTGGGCATGGAGGGGGGGAGGGAAGGAAGGGACAAAGAGGGAAGGAAGGAAGGGACAATGAGAGGGAGGGGGGAAGGAAGGACTCTCATGCCGCGACCCTTCCCCAGCTGCGTTTTTTACCTGTTTGTCACTGCCACCCGGCCTGTTTTTTGTTCTCTCTTGCCCCTCCTCCTCCTCATTTTACCTTCGGTGCAGTTCCAGCTGACTCTTCCTCCTTCTCCCAAGGCTGCATCTTTTTTTTCTCTCCCTCTCCCGCCCAAACTGCCTTCTTTTATAGCCTCTCCTATTTCCGCCCCCCTCCTCCTCCTTTCTCTTCTGGGTGTGCCAGAAGTGCTGATCCTGGGGCCTTTGCCTCACCCAAGCAGCCCTGCAGCTCCCAAAGACTCTCTCAAGGCAAGTCCTGCACTGTGCTGCTTTGGCTCGTTCCCTCCCCCGCTACCCTGGGCTGGGCTGGGCCGCGTACCACCTGCCACATGCCAATGTACCACAGATGGTACGTGTACCACCGGTTGAAAAGCCCTGATTTAGAGGATATAGATCGCTTTAAATAATGGGGAAATTACTGTGTGGGAAGAAACATTTGAATAAAAGTAAATATTTTGGTTTTTTTAAGGATTATTTCTATATGTTATGTTACATATTTCATATATATTCCAATTCTTACTGAAATCCAATAGATGACTGGCAAAGGTTTTTGGCTGCTACAGACAAAAGAAGTTTCAATGAAAGCTGATGATGCTCAACGAGTGTTCCAGCAAAGAGCATCTGAATTCATTCCTTTACTTGACAAAGGTAAAATTAAAACTAAAACCTTGAAAAATTAATTTTTTTACTTAAATCTGAATGTAATTCCTAAGGCAGAGGGCAATGGAAATTATACTCTACATAAAAACACCTTGTCACCAAGTGGCACATTTCACTTATTGGTGAAGCTCATACCAATTTTTTTTTATTACAGGTAAGAGGTAAAGATTATTTGTAAAAGCTGTACTATCAGCATTCTTTAAGGGAATACAGGAATATGCTGGTCTCTGCAAAACTGAATTTTGATAAAGTTTCTGGAATTTTTGGACTTGATTTTGATCAGCAGCAATAATACATTTTTAGCTATATAATTTATCAGAGCTATAGCAACTCTGCATCATATGTAATTCAAAATATAAAAGAATAAGCAGGAGCAAATTTTGGTTCCCAATAAGAAGCATGTATTGTTCCAATGTCACGGAACCGTATTTAGTCCTAGATACAGTAGGTGCTGTTGTATCAAAGTAACAATTCCAGTAGCCTTGTATTCTACAAATTTAAAAGAGTAATGAATTCTCCCATGTTATAAGGTTTAGACTTGGCTTTGAAGATACCTTATTTATCCAAAACAAAATTTGGTTCTGAGTTTTAAGAAAATCCCTTGCCAACTCAAAAAAGTAGGTAAGTATAAACTGACAATATCCAGTATGATGTTCACTTTCTGTACCTTGTCAAGCTAGACTAGTCAACTGTAGCTAAAATCATTTTTGGAGACTTCTCCCAACAAATGTGTGCACAGGCATATGTATACATGTGTTTCCAGCTACATACTTGCTAGAAGTTGCATTCCAAGAAAATCCAAGTCAAGAAAATAATGTATCACTATTTATATTTGTCTGTAGAATAAGGTTCATTATGGAATAGATTCATCCAACTATACAATCATATTGTCAAATGGTATATTCTCATATGCAGACACGTTCTCTTTCCAGCATAAAACAGAAAAAAAGCTGCATGGAGATAGAAAGAGAGAGTGGATGGAAACAAAACTGGATAGACATGATATGGAAAAGGATAGCAAAGGGAAAAAAGGTGCCATGTTTCAGCATTACAAGAAAAATTAAATCCACTAGGCAAGCAGCCCCTTCCAAATGGTGGCTGATCTTAAAAGACTGATCTTGATGTCTACAGCCACTTGACCCTCTACCCATTTGCTCAATTTCAGCTATAGCTTATTCTCAGTGACTGTAAAATCAACTTATAGGTAATATTTGAGGGAAGGGAAATATTTTCTACTAGTAAATATACTTTTTATATTTAGTCCCTTTTTTCTATCATAAACATGAGAGATGTACAATGTTTTTAATTTATTCTTATCCTGTTCTATATACAGGATCTTTGAGCAATTTACAGGATATAAAATATTCAATAACAACTATATAATAAAATAGATTATATATGTAAAAGTGACAGGGGAGTTGAAAACATAAGTGGAAACAAAACCCCCACACAGATTTATCCCAACAAATAGAAAAGGTCTTTGTGAAGAGAGATGTCTTCAACAAATGCCTTAATACTGTAAAACAAACGCCTCATAAACTTCCCGGGATGATCATTCTATAGTGGAGGCGTAACCACATAGAAAGCCCATCTGAAAGAATGCAAAATGACATTGTGTGCATTTGGCAGACATAGCAGAACCTCCCCCACAAACTCAGCTTTTGATCAGATGTTACACTAAAGGTGGCCCATCAGGATTCTGGTCCAAACATACATTTTAAGCAAAACCCTGAACTTGGTTCAGATTCTAACTGAAAGGTGGTACAGTTTCTTCAGCAGACGTTACAGGATGATATACCTTACTCAGTAATCTGATTACTGCAATCTACATCACTGCCACTTCTGTTTTTTTTATTGCCTGTAAAAGCTTGGTTGGAATTATTTCCCTGTCTGGAAAAAGCAGCTTTTGTATGCTGGGAAGAAAGGCGCTGAGAACAAAAATTTTTAAAGACTACATTTTATTTTTATTCATTTTGGAATACAGAAAAAAACATTTCTTTGAATTGTATTATTATTTTATATTGGAAGATTATTTCTTTCTCCACTTTTTCCTTTAAAAGATAGAAAAAAGGAGAAAAAAATGGTGTCTGGAAAAGATTTTTTATTTACTGAGGGCATCTAGTGGTGAAAAGTTAATATTGCAACTGGATTATTGTTTGGAGAGAAGGACTTGACCTTCAAACAACTCTGGGAAGAGAAAAGATAAGCTGATGCAGCTGTGGGAATTGAGGGGGTGGACATTGCTCAACTACAGCTTTCACTAAAAAGAAAAAAGAAAGGATTTTCTTCAATTACTTTTAAAATGGAGAAATTTTATTCTCACTTAAACTGCAAACTTATACTGGAAAAGATTTATGAGGCTACTGAAGAAATATGTGCCACAATGAAAGGGACTACTACAGAACTAAGAGCCAACTCTACCCCAAACTCTCAAACTGACTTTCAGACTACATCTGACTATTCTACAAACCAAAACATATTAGAAGAGGAACTAAGGGAGACTAAAGAGGAATTTGCTACAATGAAAGAGATTACCACAGAATTAAGAGCTAGAAACTCTCCTCCAAACCCTGAAATTGACTCTCAGACTACATTTGACTATTCTACAAACCAAAATATATTAAAAGATGACTTCATTGAGAATACAGAGGAACTTATTTTACCTTACAAGCATTTCATTTATATCTTTGAGGATCAGAAAAAGCAAAGATTGAGATTTGAACCTTTTAAGCAGCGAGGCTTCAAGGGTAAGAGAAATAGAGGTCCAATGCAGAGGTCAGGAGGCTTTTTACTGTTTCAAATGATACTACAAGCAACAAAGAGAGACCTATCGGTTGAAAGGGAAGCTCTGTTATGGAAACCTGCTTGGCATAAAAAGAAGCCTAGAATAAGACTGAAAAGAGAAATTTAAAACTATATGTAATGGATTTAAGGCATTTTAGAACTATGGATTGACTTAAGGACTATGTTTTTGAGTTAGAAGTAAGAAAAATGGGTGATTATTAGAACATATATATTAAATAGATTAAGAATGTATTTTTTGGGAATAATAGGTTTATTTGTATGAAAATTATTATGTAATGGAATGAAGAAAACTGAAGAGGTGTTTTAGATTGGGATTGAACTAATAATTAATTGAATGTTATTGTAACAATATGATGTGTTTCTTTGATAATATGGATGTTATTACCTATGATATTTAATTGGATGAAATTAGAATCTTGTGTAATGGACTTAAATGATTTAAGGTTGATATTACTCTGTCAGCTTAAAGAAATAGATTGATTGATGGATTAGATATGCATAGGATAGATCAATATTTTATTTTAATTAGGAAATATTAGTGGAAGAAGAAATAAATAAGACATGATAAAATTAAGGAATTAGAATATATCTGGAAGGGATACCTGAATTGATAATGTGTTTATTTAAAGTTAATTTTGATTTTGGTATTGTAATTTCATAAAGCTCTAAAACAGGTTTAGGATTAATAGAAATTTAAGTTAGAAATGGACTATTTTAAATATATTAAGCTATTTGAGGGAAATAGAGAGGAAATATTTGATGTATTGATTGAGTTATCTATATATGTTTTGTCTTTGGATTTTTTGATTACCCCAGCACCACGGTGTGTCTCGAGCACTTTGTCTTAAGAATTAAAAAACCAATAAAATTTGTTTCAAAAAAAGAGAAAGAAATACAGCCATTTAGTATTGTTTATGCAAGTAGGAGTCAAATATAGTTAATACAGTATCTTCAATTTACACAATTCAAAAAGGTACCATAGTTGACAATATCAAAAATTAATGGGAGATGCATCAGAAAAATACAGAGTTGTACCTGGTATCTTTTCCCAATATTCCAGAGCAGATTTGGGAGAGGTCTGCAATGTAGAAAGGATTGTTTTGTACAGTTTCTAATGCTCTTAGGCATATAGAGATGAATACAACTTAACGTCAAAATATTAATTCTTAATTATTCCTTTTCTAGGTCCTGTTGTCGCTTTAGAGTTGAATGGAGATGGTTCTTTAGCAGCCTGTCAAGACATTGTTGTTAATGTCTTTAGTGGAGCTAAGGTGAGTAGTGGTGCAGATTCTCCCTGAAAGTGTTTTCTGGAAATGATAGCATGTTTTTCCAGGGTACTACTTTCTCCACAGAATTTTATTTTTTAAAATTGAAATTAATTCTGTCCTTTCTCTTAGAAAATTAGTTTTCCTAACTATATTGTCAAAGATATATCCATTCTGCTTCTATAAGGTCAGATCTGTTTTCCTAACTATATTGTCAATATTGTCATTGCCTAGTGACTGGGGCGATGAAAAATGTTGTTTTAAATTTTTACAGTATTAATATGTTTTGTATTTTTATATTTTTTAATGAATTTAGAATTTAGATATAAATACTTTTAATAAATATATGGTGATTCTTCTAGCAATATTCAATTAACTTTGGGCCCATAATTACTGGGCCAATGTTAATTGAATAATTACTATGTATAATTAGATCTTGAGGTGAATTATCTATTAGAAGATACCAAGTCTGTATCATTTAAGGGGTCAGATAATATAATTTCAAAAATATTTTGAAAATGAGAATATATTTCTATATGTTTGTGTCATTTAATTTGCAGTTTTAGATTAGCATTCTAATCTAAACCAGTTGACTGGCTTATTTAAAGAAACAAATTAAAAGTCTGGAGTAAAACACTTGTGTTCTAAATCATAATTGTTCTTTATTTTTTATCCTAAAATACAGGTTTTTGTATCTGAAGACAAGTTATCTGCTTCAAGAGAAATAGACAGTTTCTATAATTTTGCCGATATGCAGATGGGAATGTGAAAGAAACAAAAAGCACCTTACTGAAAAATGTCTACCTTGATAATTGAGTTGAACATTAGGTTTGTACAGCACTCTGAATTAAGTGAAATGTTTTACCTTTTTTGCCTTTTCCTTATAATACTCTAATCCCTCTTAACAGTAATGTGATTCTTTCTTTTTTGCATATTATATTTTAATATTATAAGATTTTCAGCTATAATGGTACACTAGATGGAAGTATAGATGTTAGAAAGCTGGTGCATATTGAAGATTTTTTTTATGTATATATCTTTGAGCATAAACTCAATTTTGACAACGGTATGCTTTATAACATTGAACAATCATTATTATTAGTAGGTCCTGAAATTTCCAAAAACTTCACATGAAATCAATATCATTCAAAAGATTTTAATTCTGGCTGGTTTGTCTCATTAGTGTAAAAATAGCAACAATGAGCAAAAACAGTTATTTTAAATTTTGCTGTCAGTCCAACAGTGACTTTCAATGTTTGATTAATCTTGAAGGACATAACAGTCCAAGAAATGGCATTTGTGGAAACCAAGGTTTTGCTATGGCTTCTGACGAGAATCTCCAAATAGGGGATTTCATTGCTCTTGTTGCTGAATTTCTGTGAGAGTCCTGGTTCAGATTTTTGTTTATATATATTCCAAATATATTTGATTTGTAAATGCAGATCTTAGAGAAATGAATGTGACCTGTAGGTCTGATTCCCATTTTACTTAATATTCAATATTAGAGGTTGCAAATCTGCTTTTAGTTTAGAGAATGTATGATTCATTTCTGTTTATGTGTAATCTATAAATCTCAATTTTCAATCTTACTAGTTTGATTTTACATGTTAAGCCAGGATTTTTTAAATGTAATTGCCTAAATCCTTACACACAAAAGAAGTTTATTTCTCCAGCAAGCTCTGTTTTGGTTTTCAAATTCTGTGCTGTTAAATTATGAATCTTCCTATCTTACTTCGCATCCTATCGAAGTCTTTTTCTGATCCACAGAGATGCAAGAACAGCATCTCTTCCCAGGCTGAACTTTTATCTTATTTTCTCAAATAATTTCTTCCTTTTTTACAAGCCGAGCAAGTTCCTCTCCAAATAACAGCGGAGCAGTGTGGAGGTCATAACTGCTTTTGACTGCAAGAAACTCAGAATAACATTAAGCAAATTGTGAATCTCAGAAGATATGTAAGGCAGAACACAGGTCACAGAGGAACTCTAATATCAACTTCCATTTATTAACAAATAAAAAGAAACCCAAATGTAGGCATATCTCACAAACCTGTTCCGCCCCAAACCCATACACATAATTAAATAACATGATCCTTTCAACTCATAGGCCACTACAACATTTCCTCAAAAATTTACTATGTTTAATAATAAATAATGGTTAAAATGAAGCATCTACTCAAATCCATTCTCAGGATTTGAGATATATTACTGTACCACTGAAGTGGTTTAGATGGTAAAATACAGATTATGAGAATTAAAGAATAATAATACAATCAGTTTATCAGTTGTTCAGAGTATAGCAAAATGGCTTTTAGCCATGTGGTAGCTGCCCTGGAGCTTCCTTTAAAGTAAACAGAGTAAATGTTGCAGCTTAAGGATTATACTGCAAATTTACTGGTGTCTAAAAGTTTGATATTTTACACAACTGCAAAATTATTATTTTTTGTATAGTTAATGTTTTATATGTAAATACTGGTTTCTTTCCTATATTAGCACTTTATGTTGGATAAAGACTGTGTATAGAATTTTTAACTGTACATTTTAACAGAAAACATTGTAAGAGGAAAAAAGAAAATTTCTGCATTAGCAATTTAATCAATGGAAGCATAACAGACATTTACTTGTTTTTATATTATCAAAATGGAAGGATTCATGACTTAATTTCTGAATTGTTATGTATTTGATATTGTTTATTAATTGAATTTATTGGTACTATATTATAGAATTTAAGTAAAAATTATATGGTATGTTACAGCTTTTATATACAACTTGTCTAGCATTTGTGAAATGTGTTTTATAATAAATACTTAAATGAAAGCTTCCCTTTATTTACAATGTAAAATGGTATATTGCATTATTTATTTTTTAAAAAAAGACCCTGGTCAGTATTGCACATATAATAAATTCTTAAATCTTTAAGCTTATATAGGCTCAGTTTATGACTACAACGAAGTCCAGAATTTCAGTTTTAAGTCATTGCAGTTGTAAATCAAGGAACCATATGACTGGGGTCAATTTTATGATTGTTTTTACAATGATGGTAAAGTTAGTAATCATGGTTGTTACTGTAAGTGCACCACATGAGCTATTAAGTGAATCCAGCATATCAAGGGGCATTTTGTTGCTATTTTTTTGCTAAAAAATAGCAAAAGTAGCAAATTATAGTCATGTGATTGTGAGATACTGCATCTGGTCATAAATGAGTTGGTTGCCAACTGTTCAAAATGTGACACATGATGGGGGGAAGGTGTTATAACTTCAAAGATGGCTCATAAGTAGCCTGGTTGTTAAACAAATTTTATTATAATTTTATTGTCTTTAAGATTTTGTTGGATCTGATGCTGATAATCACACTGTACAAAAATCTAATGGGAAGATGAATAGGTGGCAGAGGTTTAAAGCTTCTTAGAAACTGGGAAAATGGCTACAGGTAGTCCTTGACTTACAACCACAATTGAGGCCAAAGCTTCCATTGCTAAGCAAGACAGTAAAGTGAGTTTTGCACCATTTTACAACCTTTCTTGTCACTGTGAATCACTGCAGTTAAGTTAGTAACACGTTTGTTAAGTGAATCTGACTTCCCCGTTGACTTTGCTTGTCAGGTCACAAATGGTGAGCACATAATCCTGGGACATTATGACCATTATAAATACATGCCAATTGGCAAGCGTGGACATGGAGATTCTGCAAAGGTCTAAGTATGAAACATGGCCATAAGCCACTTTTTTAGTGCTGTTGTAACTTTGAACAGTCACTACATGAATTTAAGTCAAGGCCTATCTGTACTTCAATAATCTAATCATAAAGTCCTCAGACCATAGGAACCAGCAAAGAATTCTAGCCTGTGATTTAATTTTCCCAATCTAAACATGAAAAAACAATAAATTTACTAGGTAGGCAACAAGGTTTTTAAGCTCAGGTCACTGTTTATTTTGAATATCTCTGTTCAATCAGGGAAAAGCAACAGAGTGGCACTACAGCATTAGTTAATAAAATAACAATGTGAACATAGTATACAGAATCCTTTAATGATTTTGTCTCAGCTTGGTACAAAACTAATGAGTTTTATGCAGGGGAGAGAATAAAACCTTTTATTGTGGATCTGGATGTGCTGAGTATTCTAAACTTCAAACAAAACAAAACATATTGTTATGTTTTACATGTGTCTAACTGGAGACCAAATTACATTTTTAATAGATTGGTTAGATTTATGAAGATAAGTCACACTTATCATCCTATAAGTAATTCACTACCAGCAAATATGATTGGAAGATTACTGTCACATGTATGTCCTGTTTGAGGATATATTACTGGTTCCTAGATTAGTGTAGCCAAAGCTGTTGCAGGTAGACTTTTGCTTTGATCCAGCAGTTTCCTTTTGGTATTTAAACTTTCATTCACATTTAGTTTAAAAAAATGTTTGATCACAGAGCAATCTTAAACATGGTATATTTGCTCTAAATAGCACTGTGTTATGATGAATAGAGCTGTGTTTATCAGGAACACTAGTTGTATGCTATAGGCTACAAATACTATTATATGAAGGTATAAAAATTACCATATGGGGAAGTACTTAAAACAGCTTCAGCTATTCCTTATCAATCATCACTCAGGATAGCTGAGAATCATGAGAATTTTGCTAGCTTAAAAATGGTTTTTCCATATTAAGTCCTACAACTTTTGTATATTGAATACAAAAACAATATTGCAATAAGCTTCAAAATGTCTTTGAGAATGTGTCTTCAAGTTAGTCTTTCTCCTGGTAAAGTATTCTTGATGTTTTTGAAAGTGGTTGGCCAATGTCTTCTGGCTTCATGTATCTAGCCAAAGCAGCACATACTGGATAAAATATTTTCTGCATCGCTTAAAAAGTCTTCCATCACTGACAGAGTTTCATTTCATTTCAGAGTTCTATAGTGTTACTCCAGTTTAATTGCCCACACCTCAAACAGGATTAATGTTATTACAGTTTCCAAATTAGGTTGATAAGTTTGTTGTAGTTTTATAATTCAGCTACTGTATGATTTGCGTGTGCATAAATTAGGTGACTTCATATATAGGAGTCTCCTTTTCTACAAATAATAATTGAACATGAATCAGCAGCTTTTCCATGTAGCAATTTTGGGTCAAAATGGGGATTATGAAATTGGCACCATGCTGCAAGCTGTTCTAGCATGTCACACAGGTTATGGGACAAAATTGGGATGTAATAGTGCTTCCCTAAATGTGCTAAGCTTTTTGTTAACAGAAAAAGTGCAAGTATTGATAATCATAGACTGTTTAATGTATTTCTTATCAGTATTAGGATAATGCATCCCAGCTACAGTATTAAATGGTTTGTTTACTCAATCATATAGACCATGGGTGTCAAACTCATGTCACGTGACGCGACATATTGCGACTTTTTGCATTGCCGACAATGGGGTGGGCGCAGCTTTGGTATGAAACTGGCCTGCGGGCCGGCAGTTTGACACCCGTGATATAGACTATGAATTAGTTGATATAAGATATATTTTCACACAAACGTCATTAAATATATGCTAGATCTGAACTGGTAATGGAGTTAAAATTATGTGGGCTTATAACTGAAAGCATCTGAACATTTTTATATAAAAAATGATACCATGTACATCTTGTAATTGTAGAAATATGATTGTCATAGGGAAAATTGTATTGTTTTTGTGCTGAAATAACACTTCCTCCCCTTATTTTCATTGCAGATGACCTAGGGTAGTTGACACATGTAAATTTTTGCTCTATCCCAACTTATCCTGATCCTTATCAGCAAAACATAAATGCAATTATTCAGCTTAGCTGCTTCCATGTGTACCCAACACATTAAGTAGTTTGTTTTGCAGTATATTAGTTGTAACACGTACATGGGTATGATAAAATTTACCTAGTGGAACAAAGCACTTTATTTTCAACCTACACAGTGAAGGAAGGAACGTGCTAAGAAAAAAAAATGCTACCTAAACAGAGTGTACTGAAGACAGTGGTCATATACCGATTTTTCCAATAATTTGTTTAAAAAAATAATGGAGTTTAATAACAAAGATTAACCAAGCTTTGGAAAGTTGCAGCAGATAATGGACCTCCGAAAGATTTCTTTGCGCTGCTGGGGATCGCTAAGAAATCCGGGGGCAGATGAGCGGGTTTGGTTTTTTTTTTTGCCATGCAGGTGCCAGGCAGCTCGACCGCGAGACAAGAGCTGAACCGCCGCCGCTGCCGGCAGGGTGGGAGAGAAGGGAAGGGGAAGAGGCGGAGCCTGAGAGGCGGCGGTGGTGGCGGCGGTAGCAGTAGTGTCAATAATACAATAGGGCTCTTGTACCGCAGCCTGGCCTGCCAAGAGGGAGAGTACAAGGGCAAGGGCCCGCTTCCCCCAGAGCACGAGAGGAAAGAGGGGAAGCAGGCGGCATGTTGCAGGGCCCTAGTCAGGACAGGCAGGCCCGGGGGCAGCGCCGCTGCGACTGAAGAACGGGGGCACCGATGAGCAACGCGAGATAGCAGTAGCCTGAGCAAGAACCGAGCTCCAGGCCTGGTGGAGCGCAAACCGTGGTCACCGCCATCTCCAGAGCCACAAGGTGAGCGCCGCGGAAAAGAGGGGCCCTCGGCGAGGGCAGGGCTGGGGGTGGCAAAAGTCCGCCGGAAACAGCTTCAGGCGCCCGGAGAGACGGGACGAGAGGCAGCTCCCGGCACTCGCCGGCTCGGCCGGTATGTGGGACCGCGATTAAGAGGCCAAGTCGGTTCTAGGCCGAACTCGGGGTGGCGCTTTACCCACATCGCCGATCCCGCCGCTGCGCCGAGTCGCGCCGCGAACCCCCTCCCACGCACAGGCGGCGCTTGGCGCCAAGGCCTGGCCGCTGGAGTCACGCTGGCGGGGCGGGAAGGGGCCGAGCCTCCATGAGGTGAGCGGGGAAGGGGAGGAGCCGCCGTGCTAAGCGCCGCCTCAGGGATCGGTGCCCGTGTTTGTGAGGGAACACGTGTTTGGGCGGGTGGTCGTTTGCTGTTCCCGGCCCGAAGGGGGGGAGGGATAAGTTTTCTCATCTTGCTTCATCGCCCCCTCCTCGGCGGGGCGGGGGGGGGGCGGTGTTACAGCGGCGTCTCATGTCTTCAATTTATTTGAGTTTCTGAATCGGTATGCCCAAAAGCGAGGTAGAACATCCTCCTTTTAGTTACTTTTTTTTTGCAGTGCTTTATTTCCTGCCATTAGGTCTAACTCTGGTTTGGGCGATTTACACATCTGTCATGGTTTACTAAGTTGATAACGTTCATCTAGATTCCTGAATGTGTGCAATAAATGAGTTAAATCGATTCGTTAGATTGTGGTTCTGTTGGGCAATCTCTTCCGTAGCCTACATGACTTTGTAGCACCCACTTCACGGTTGCTTTTTTGAGGTTTGTAATAAGCATTTTCGGCTTTTCTGAATCTGCTACGGCCCAGGAGCATGGGATTTCCATTCCGATAGTAGTTTGAATCAAGAGAGTTGAAATCCGCTGTTATTGTATACAGTTGTTCAGTCGTTTCCAACTTTTTGTGAGCTTATGGACATAATTTCATTACTATTCAGTAACTCTTGTCTTGAGTTAAAACAAGCCAGCATGTTTTCAGTTACAGTATCTTCTTTCACAAAAGAAGAAAAACAATCCTTATTTTCGAAAAGGAAAAAAATAAAATGTAAACATTAATTTAAGCTTTAAATATTTAAATGCAAATATTATGTGTTGGGTAAAGATACATTTCAGAACTGCCTAGATCACAAGATACTGATTAAAAAGAAACATTCAAAAGAAAATACAGTACTCTGAGTAGATCACAAGAAGTATTGGTCTGCTAAAAATAAAAAGTTCTCAGTATATTACAAATCATAAGGCAACTTCAAATAAAAAAATGAAATAAAAAAAATTATGAATGCCTGTGAAGTAAGAATCAAAGCAATTCCATAACTCTGGTACAGAAAAATGACAAATACATGAGACAATGAGACTGAAGTACCACAGAGAAAAAGTTCATTAAAGTTCTAATATAAATTTTTGGATATTTGTGTTATCTTCTACGTCTATAAAATAGAAGTATTCTAAAACAGGCACTCAACCTTTTGGGTACCAGGGACTGGTTCGGTGGAGAGAGGTTTTTCTGCGGACTGGAGGAGGTGTGGTTTCGTGTGCTAACTGCATCCTGGGGATGGGGCTTCACTTGTTTGTGCAGCCCAGTTTCTAGCATGCCACAGACCAGGGTTGGGGATCCATGTTCAAAAAGAGTGGCTCTGCTTTGTTCATTTGGACTTCACCACTACTTGGAAAGTTCTCGCCATTTATCAATAACTACTTGGAGTAATGAAGTTCCATCTCTTCCCTGTCTTGGTACATGCTTCAGTGGAGTTGCTCTCAAATTTTGCTCCTTGTTTTAAAAAAACCAAATCTCTTCTGTTCTAGCAGAAGAAGGAACTGAAGTATATCACTTTCTAATTCACCAGCATAATCTCTGCTTCAGAATACATTATAGAACATCTGACATTAGGGCTGATCTTCCTTGTAGGGATGTGAATTGATAGTCTGGATGAGGACAGACTATGACTTGTGCTACAGTCATAGCACAAATCTTTTAAAAAAAAATAATAATAGTAATAATTTTTTAAAAGTTGATATTCTGTCAGTAAAATATGCACTTTACCATGCAAAACCACTTTACTGTTACAGACAAAAATGCTCTTGTTGTTGTTAGTTGCGAAGTCGTATCCGACCCATTGCGACCCCCATGGACAACGTTCCTCGAGGCCTTCCTGTTCTCTACCATCTTCTGGAGTCCATTTAAGCTCACACCTACTGCTTCAGTGACTCCATCCAGCCACCTCATTCTCTGTTGTCTCCTTCTATTGCCCTCAATCTTTCCCAGCATTAGGCTCTTCTCCAATGAATCCTTCCTTCTCATTAGATGGCCAAAGTACTTGAGTTTCAACTTCAGGATCTGGCCTTGTAAAGAGCAGTCAGGGTTGATCTCCTCTAGGACTGACCGGTTTGATCGCCTTGCAGTCCAGAGGACTCGCAGGAGTCTTCTCCAGCACCATAGTTGGAAGGCCTCAATTCTTTTGCGCTCAGCCTTTCTTATGGTCCAACTTTTACAGCCATACATTGCAACTGGGAAAACCATGGCCTTGACTATACGTACTTTTGTTGGCAGGGTGATGTCTCTGCTTTTTAGTATGCTGTCTAGATTTGCCATAGCTTTCCTCCCCAAGAGCAAGCGTCTTTTAATTTCTTGGCTGCAGTCCCCATCTGTGGTGATCTTGGATAAAAGATAAAATCTGTCACTACCTCCATTTCTTCCCTATCTATTTGCCAGAAATTGAGAGGGCCGGATGCCATGATCTTGGTTTTCTTAATATTGAGTTTCAAGCCAACTTTTGCACTCTCCTTCTTCACCCGCATCAAGAGGCTCTTTAGTTCCTCTTCACTTTCTGCCATTAGAGTGGTATCATCTGCATATCTTAGGTTGTTGATATTTCTCCCGGCAATCTTAATTCCAACTTTTGATTAATCTAGCCCTGCCTTTCTCATGATGTGCTCTGCATATAAGTTAAATAGACAGGGCGACAGAATACAGCCTTGCCGGACTCCTTTCCCAATTTTGAACCAATCAGTGGTTCCGTGTCCAGTTCTCACTGTTGCTTCTTGACCCGCATATAGGTTTCTCAAGAGACAAATAAAATGGTCTGGTATTCCCATCTCTTTAAGAACTTGCCACAATTTGTTGTGATCCACACAATCAAAGGCTTTAGCATAGTCAATGAAGCAGAAGTAGATGTTTTTCTGGAACTCCCTAGCTTTCCTTCACAAAAGTTCTTTAATGGAAATGTTTCACTTTTGTTGATAACAAATCTGCTTAATATTCCGAGTAATATAAACAACTTAATCTTCATATTTTGCACAGCATCAAATTGATTTCTGTATCTCCTTTTTGAGAAAAAATAAAAAAAATCTGGATTCACATTATATGAAACAAAAAGTACCATTCAGATGTTTCACCACATTTGAATACTCTTGAATTAAACTGTTTGAAAAATAATTCAGTGGAAGTTTATTAAATTTTTATTCTAGCTGAGGTTAGACCTAAGCAAACAGTACTTTCTATATCTAATCTACATTGAGAAGAGAAAGTACTTTCTCATCTCACAGCAAATAAATGGAAAATTTCAGCCTGTTCAAGCAAGAAAACACTTTGGAGGTTAAAAGCATATAATCTTCTTTAGTCAGTCATCCACTCAGAATTTTCAGTTGCCAAGAAACCAGGCAATCAATTATTTGAGTTCCCTATAGAAACATTCCTGGGGAACACTAGTGTTCCCAAAACTAGTTTGGGAAATGCTGAATTAAAACATAGTTCAAATATATGCCCTGAAAGTTACTGTTAAAATATACCCTGCAGAAAAAAGAAAAAAGTTCTAGATTAATTAAGAAGAAAATTCCTGAAGTTTTATAAGGCAATATATTTACATAGCAAGTTGTTTTCCTTTTTAAAAAGAAATTGAGTGGTCTTATTTATGACAAGAAACTTTTATGTAAAAAAGTGAAAAGCTTTTGGTGTGTCCTCTTCATTTTCATTACTTTTTCTTTTTAAAATCTGTGAAGATCTTATTAAATATAGCAGGTAAAATATTAATGATTTGATTAAGAAATTGGAATAAATATTTCTGGGAGGAATAAATATTTGTAATAAATATATTGTTAGAGCACACAAAAAAAGGAATTAAAGGGCAGGCTAGGAGATGGTTATATGACGGTTATTGCATTTCTTCAGAAACTTTCAGAGAACAAAATGCAACTAAAGATAAAGAAATGTAGTTAGCTGATTTTTATTTAGTTTTCAGAAAACATCTCTATGGCAGAAAACAGATAAGACAGTAATAAGAGGATAGTGGATTTTATGCATTTGAGGCATTTTTAAAACAGTTTTTTTCTTACTTTCCTTTAAATATTCTACTTTAGCTAAAGTTCATATTGTAAAACAATTTTAATTAAATTTTGATAAAGCGAAAACTTTAGATGATTATCTTAAGCACTCTATCTGAACTCCTCATATTTATCCCATAAATATAATCTATATTACAGATTAAATGTTATATCTGAATGTGGGGAAATAATTTCTGTCTATGGTGCTCATAAATTGCAATTTGTGGTCAGTGGGATTTGTATAATGGGTGCAATGCACTTTTTAAGTGAAACGTGTCTGTTTCCAAAATCTATATCCCAATTTTTCCTTTTTGTCATAGGTATATATGCCTTTATATTTTAGAATTATTTTCTTGAGTCCTCATGGGAATTCTCTATTTGGCTTCATAGTGCTCTCAGAATGTTTCTGGACTAAATAAAATTTTCTCATAAATTCTTGAAATAAGTATGTCTGGGATTATAGAATACTTTATATAGTTATTGACAGAAAAGGAATTAATGGACAGAGTGAAAACTGTGCCTGACCTTGCAGACTGCAGTAAAAACAGAGAAGGATCAGGAATAATCATTTTGCTTCTGTTAGCTATTCCCCACAGCTTTCCCACCAGCTAGACACAGGGTACCTATTCATTGAAAGGATGTCTGCTCAAATGCAGCATAGGAGTAAAAAAAGAACAGTGTTACTTGCTTTGGTCCGGAAGGATATGAATACAGAAGTCCTTCTTTCTAGCATGTAACTGAATAGAAGGGGTAATGAAAAGACAGTTCTTCCAAAGACAAATGTAAATATTGTCAAGTATTTAAATATCAGAGTCGAAACAATGTGTGGCTATCTAAACAAAATGTAAATGTGAACTACTAATTTGATTTCTTTTAGCTGCAGCTGTCTTCCAAATGCAAATGGTATTGGGAATATTTTACAAATTTAAATTTATTTGGTAAATTCTTGTGTTGGACACTTCGGTTCTAAAATATAGCAAGGTGTCCGAACAAAATGATAATCTAGATTTGCACAAAACAACAGCAATAATAAACAAAATATGTTGTTTCATCCAAATCACAGCTTATTAAGATAGAGTAATACATGTATTATATCACATTTAACAATTATTTAACAAAACAGCTATTTAATAACTATTTAATAAAAAAGTAAAAATACAATAGTATGTTTCAATTTTTTTCTTTCAAAGCATAATTGTGGGTGTTCTGGAGTTATTTATAAAAAGCAACTGGAATTGCTTTCTTTATAAAATTGAAAACTTCAATGGGATAGTTAAATTATGCAGTAGTTTAAGCTTTTTTGTGGAATATATTGCTGTACTGCCATTTCTGTGATTCTCATACTACCTTGTACTTTACCAGACAATGTATTTTAAAAGAAATGAATTTCTTTCATTTAAATGTTTTTGGCTATTACCTGTTTCTTTTATTTACTTTCTAAGTGTGACTTAAAAATAAAATGGGCCCAAATCAAGTGTGTAGAAATCTCTACAATTTATTTCTGCAAAAAGCAACATAGAATTTCTGTCAAATCTTAAAATAAACCAATGTTGTAACCATAATTTATTCATCACATCCCTATTCAGATGAACTCAAAATAGAATTTGTAAGGATATGCCACTTTATTTCTTCAACAAGCTGGATTTTGGAATTGTATATTTAAAAATGATTTTAAGTTTTATGTGTATTCCCGTAGTTCTTTTCTTAGTCATTTTGAGCATTCTACAAATACAGGTAGTCCACAACTTATGACCACAATTGAGCCCAAAATTTATGTTGTTAAGTGAGAAATTTGTTAAAGTGAGTTTTGACTTTTCTTGCCACAGTTGTTAAGTGAATCTGGCTTTCCCATTATCTTTGCTTGTCAGAAGGTTGCAAAAGGTGATCATGTGACCCTGGGACACTGCACTAGTTATAAATATGAATCAGCTGTCAAGCATCCAAATGTAAATCATGTGACCATGGGGATGCTGCAATGGTCATAAGTGTGAAAAATGGTCATAAGTCACTTTTTCAGTGTCATTGTAACTTCGAACAGTCACTAAATGAACTGTTGTAAGTCAAGGACTACCTGTAGAAAAATGGAAGATAACTTGAAAAATGAGTAGTTAATTTTTGTTTTATAAATCTGTATGACTTACAACTAAGGAAGCTGCTGGGCAAGATTACCTGGTGGTATAGGGTTAGATATTTTCAGTAATATGCTGATGATAGTCAATTATTTATATCAAATTCTGCCAAAGTGATGCCATCAAAATTCTGTCTCCGTGTCTGGAGACTGTAGGAATATGAATAGGGAGAAACAATTCTGACTCAATCCTAGCAACACTGAATGACTGTTGATAGTTGGTCCACTGGTACTGAAAATCTTTCAGGTTAATATTGGATGGGATTGTATTTTCTCACAACATAACTGGTATGCAATTTGGGAATCCTTTTAAACTCTCAAAGAGATAATAGCTAGGATGGGTAGGAGTGGTTTTACACTTTTCTCCAGCACAGGAGATGGAGAATCCACCAATGGGTTAGCTCTGTCTTCCTGCCCATTCAGACCAGGTCAGCCAAATTTGCCACGCCTGTCCTGGGCTAGGACACACCCAGTCTTGACTGGTCTCCAGCCCTACAGGACGTGACAGATTTGGCTCCCAGCAGGTAGTACAGATCTAATTTTTGGTGGATTCTCTTTACAATCCACGATCATTTTTGTCAGCGCTGGGATCAGCGCTGTCCTAAATGACCGTTGGAAAGTAGAAAAACTTTCCCCTGGGCCCCTGATAGGAAAGAATTTTTCTCCTGCCCCCATCTAGCCTCCCTTGGATCCTGCAGCGCTGGGATCAGTGCTGCAGTTTAAAAACACCCCAAACCCCTGGGGGGGCTGCATTCTGGCATGGAGGCTTCAATCAGCCCCTTTTAACAACTTTCTATCGGGCAAGCCGTTTTTGGCAGCAGACGCTGCGGAGCCGCGCCGGCCTCCCGTGGGTGGTGGTGGTGGTATTTCAACTGCGGAGACTCCGAGCAAGCAGCGGAGGTAACTGCGGAGGCTCCGAGCGAGCGGCGGAGGCCTCAATAGAGCCTCATTTCGCAGATCCGAGCAGCCGGCCCCGTATTCTTGCAGGACACAGCAGCCGGCCCTGTATTCTTGCAGGACACAGCAGCCGGCCTCGTATTCTCGCAGGACACAGCGGTCGCCATCTTGGGGACCGCGTGGGTCCCAATTGCCATTTTTTTGTCTTTGTTTGGGACAGCGGTCGCCATTTTGGGGACCACGTAGGTCCCGATCGCCATTTTTGGGTCTTTGTTTGGGACCACGTGGGTCCCAATTGTCACTTTGGTTGCCCGGTCAAGCTGCAGCAGGCCACAACAGCTGAGCGATCAGCTGCGGAGGCCTCATTTGAGCAATCGCTGTTAGGATCAAGCTAACGGTCATCGGAGCCCTCAGCTGGCACCTTTATTTACACCGGGGACCGCCGATCGTAATTGTACCGCCGGAACAAGCCGCGGCAGATGAGCATGTCCTGGGGAGGGGAGGGAGGCCTAAGGTTCCCCCCCCTCACTCTCATCTTGGGTTTCGCGTCTTTTTGGTGTCAGTTCTCTCTTCCCCAGTCGCCTTCCTCCTTGGCCCACCGTCACAACTGTTAGGGGCCTAGGCTTCTAGGACCACACAGTCAGGCCTACCCTGCCGTACTCGTGAAGTGTCTTAGCCGCTGAACTGCACCACTGATTCTCACTGGTGTGAACTATTAATCTGGTCACCCCCCTAACGGGTTCTGATACAACCCACCAGACAAGTGGGCTGTCACCTCGTCATTATCAGGAGTTCTACGTGCAAGCAGGTTTGCCGCGGGCGTAGACACGACCAGACCCAAACAAAAGGGGACAAACAGTCCCTCTCTCACCGGTCAGGTGACCAGAGAAGCAGGGCAAAACAAACTATTGCCTTGGCAACCCCTGCTCCATCTGCTCAGCATATCCCGCCACCTGATCCCCTGCCAGAGTTTCCCCTCAGTACCACTGAGATAGCTCACCCAGGATGGAGGAGCCCACGGAATCTCAACCCAAGAACACCGCCTCCCCACCTACTAGCCATAAGAGGCAGAAATCCTCCAATCAGGAGGTGGCAGGCAGGATCAAAGCCAAGGCCAAAACCATCTCTGGAAAGAAGCCTTCCAAGGTGGCGGAGAAACAGGCTAACAGAAGGCATCAGGCATTGGAGAAGGAATTCTCCTAGGCGCAGAAGCAGGCCAAGGCAAAGGCGGAACAGAGAGGACATGGATTTTGATTTCCCTTTGGGGCCCTCATCTTCTTCCCAAGGGGTATGGTTTCCGGAGGGGAGTCCCACCGCAAACCTTCTCGGGGTGGACCAAGCCCAAACGCCTTCTCAACCATCATTGTCACCACGGGCTCCACATTCGGCCTCAGAGGCCACTTTTACTCTGACAGCGGCCGGACTCAGGACGGCCGAGTCTGAGGGCTCACCGTCTGAGGACCGCCTTGAATCTTTGATCTCTCGGGTATTGGACCGGGCACTTGCTGCCAGGTCATACAGTGTGCCTAGAGCGGAGTCTGTGACCTCCATTCCCCCTACATTATTCCAATCGGGCGCACACAAGTATCAGGGCCCCACCTCACCGTCCCAACACTCCCATAGCAGGGCCTCATCTCCTTCGGGGGATGACCATCCGGACACGTCATGGTGGGAGGAGGAGGACCCCCCTCCAGACCCTCCACCATTTGTAGGACTATTCAACCCGGCCCTCTTCTTGCCACTCCTTCGCAAGGCCAGTACGACGGCCAACATAGGACCAGACCAGGCCCCTCAGCCAGATCCACCGTCTAGCTTAGACTCGAACCCGGTGTTCTTCGAGCCCGTCGTAACTCAACACCACGTTCCCTACCCGACACTTTTCCGTAATGCAGTCCGGAAACAATGGGTATCAACTGGCACCTTCCCTCCTGGGGGGGAACGGACAGGAAACTGTTCAGCGCAGCACCAGACTTGGCTAAGGACCTGGAGGTACCAACGGTGGATGAGCCCTTTGGCCCTCTCTTGTCCCCATCCACAGTTTCGGGGGATATGGCAGAGGCGCTAAAGGCTGAGGACAGGAGATGGGAAATGGCCTTCCGCAGGACCCATCAGGCGTCGGCGTGGGCGGTAAGAGCTGCCACTTGTGCATCTTTCTTTGCCAGGACCTCCCTACTCTGGCTCCGTCAGCTACAAGCCAGGATTCCCCCGGAGGAGGTACGTACCCAACAGGAGCGGAGCAAGCTTGTTGCAGCATCAGAGTACGTCTCAGATGCAACACTACATGCAGCAAGGTTCTCTTCCAGGTCCATAGCATCCAACGTCTCAGCACGAAGGATGCTATGGCTCAGTCATTGGGAGGCCGACCCAAAGTCGAAGTGGCGCCTAGCCATGGTTCCTTATCAGGGTAGCCAGCTGTTCAGAGAGGCCTTGACTCCTTATTTGGTCAAAAATAAGGATAAGCGGAAGGTGTTGGTCCACCTCTCCAGACAGGGCCGATAGGCGGGCTAGACAGTACGCTCGCAGACAGTCCTTTCGGCCAGGGACGGGCTTGGGCTCCACTCAGCCTCCCCGCCCCTCTACAACTAGACAGGATCGTTAGCCCGACAGAACCAGACCCAGACAACAATTCCAGAGCAAGCGGCCCTTTCGAGAGGGGGCGCCTTTATAGAAGATTCAAATGACTCCCGAACTGCCCTTCCCATAGGGGGCAGACTGGTGCTCTTTGCCCACCAGTGGGAAGCCACCACCACCGATTCCTGGGTCCGTCAGACCGTTCGATACGGTCTGGCCCTGGAATTCGTGTCAAGGCCCCCAGAGCGCTTCATCCCTTGTCCCTTATCAAGGAACCCCGTCAAAAGCGGTCTCATGCGGGAGGCCATTCGACATCTCTTGGAGATAAGGGCCATAGAACCTGTGCCAGCCGGTTAACAGGGGCGGGGATTCTACTCCATCCTCTTCGTGGTTCCCAAAACCTCAGGAGGATGGAGAGCGATTCTAGACTTCAAAGGCCTGAATTATATTGCATTCTGAAAATTCAAGATGCAAACGCTTCAGTTAATCTTGGGCAGCATAAGAACCGGAGACTTCCTGACGTCCATAGACCTCACGGAAGCATATCTCCACATCCCTATCCTCCCCGACCACCGGCAGTTCCTCAGGTTCTGCCACGCGGGCCATCACTACCAATACAGGGCCCTCCCTTTCGGCCTTTCATCAGCTCCAAGGGTGTTTACCAAAGTCCTGGCACTGCTGGCGGCACAGCTTCGATTGGTACCGGTACGCGTCCAGTGCTATCTGGATGACATCCTCATCTAGTCGTCCTCCCTTCAAGCCGCCAGGTCGGACCTGACGTTGTCAGTCAGGATCCTTCAGGGGCACGGGTTCTTGGTGAACTTTCGGAAAAGCCAAACCATCCCCTCCACCCGACTATTACAGCTGGGCGCCGTCATAGACACAGTCAGTTGTCAGGTATTCCTGTCCCAGGAGCACCGGGACAGCATCCGGGCCCTGGTCCTCAAGGTAAGCAGGGAACACACAGTGACACTGGCCCTTCTCTCCCAACTCTTGGGAAAGATGGTCTCGTGCATCACGATAGTTCCGTGGGCCAGGCTGCACTCCAGGAACCTCCAATGGTTCCTTCTACCCTTCCAAAGGTTGGGCAGCAGCTCCTCCAACCAACGGGTAAGGGTCGCCTCTCAGATCCGGTGGTCCCTTCGGTGGTGGTCCTCACCAGCATTAGCCAAAGGGTCCTTCTTCAAGGAACCCAACCAGCTCACGCTCACGACAGACGCCAGTCTGTTCTGTTGGGGAGCACACCTTCAGTCTCAGTGGGCCCAGAGACAATGGTTCCGAGTGGACCTGAAACACAACATCAATTGGTTAGAACTCAGAGCCATAGGTTTGGCTCTCCGCCATTTCTGCAACAGAGTTGCGAGACAACACGTACTAGTCCTCATGGACAATGTGGCGGCAAAGGCCCATGTGAACCGGCAAGGGGGTACCCGGTCCAGGTCCCTCATGGCCGAAGCCCAGCTACTGGGATCCTGAGCAGAGACCAATCTAGCTTCCCTCAGAGCCGAGCACATCTCAGGGGAGGCAAACAGGCAAGCGGACTTTCTAAGCAGAGCAACCATGGATCACTCAGAGTGGCGACTGTACCTGAGCCTCTTCGCGGAAATATCGCGGAGGTTCGTTCGCTTCGCCGACGAATTCCCAACTCCCGAGATTCTTCTCCCGGTTCCCGTCCTCAGGAGCGGAGAGAGCAGACACTCTTCGAAGTCCATGGCCGGAGTGTCTGCTTTACATGTTTCCTCCTCTGCCCCTGATTCCAGTGGTCATTTCGCAAGACGCTACAGGAGCAGGCGGAGGTCATACTCGTGGCCCCTTATTGGCCACGGAGACCATGGTTTGCCGACCTCGTGAATCTCTCCAATTCTCCTCCATGGAGGATTCCCCCGGACCGGGTGTCTCTCAGCCAGGGAGTTCTACAACATCCAGAACCCCAGTGGCTACAGTTAGCCGCCTGGCACTTGAACGCCGGATCCTGACACGGGAACTATACTCGCCCGGCATGATTTCCATGATTCAGGCCACGAGACGGCCAGCAACCAATCGCATCTGTGACTCCACATGGAGGAACTTTTGCAATTGGTGCAAGAGGCGGCACCTAGGTATCTCAGACATGACAATTCTGAGAATCCTAGAATACTTACTCGAAGGGCTCGATAAGGGTTTGGCCCCCAACACCATCCATAGGCAGTAGCGGCCCTGTCCACCTTACTCACCTGCGCCAACTCGGTTCCCTTGGCCCAGTATCCCAGAATACGTTCCTTTCTCAAGGGAGCCACAAACACAAAACCTCCCATAGTACACAGGTACCCCTCCTGGGAATTACCGCGAGTCCTACGGGCCCTCACCATACCGCCGTTTGAGCCTATCGGAACCTGTGCCCTGAGGTCCTTGTCCCTCAAGGTAGCCTTCCTGGTCGCCATCACATCGGCCAGGCGCATCTCCGAGCTCACGGCACTGTCAATCAGAGAGGACCTCTGTGCCTTTCACCAAAATCGGGTGGTCCTTCGTTTGGACCCCACCTTCATCCCGAAGGTCAACATACCCTTTCACCAGGCACAGGAGATAGTCTTACCAGATTTTTGCCCTAATCCGGCTCATGACTTGGAACGGCAGTGGCACACACTGGACATTCGCAGGGCATTACGGCACTATATCAGGAGAACAGCGTCATTCCGCAAGTCTGAAGCCATCTTCGTTTCCTTTCACCAAGCTTCCATTGGGCAGAGGGTGTCCGCCTCGACCATAGGCAGGTGGATCAGGACTTGCATTGCAGAGACGTATCAATCACATTCCCTGCCAGCGCAACAGCATATCTTAGCACATTCTATTCGCAGCGCAGCGACCTAAGCGGCATGGGCCACACAGGCCTCCATCGAGGAGGTTTGCAGGGCTGCGACATGGTCCTCGCCCTCTCCATTTGTGTGGCATTATAGGATAGACAGGTTTGCATCTGTGGACGCCTCCTTTGGAAGGAGGGTCCTTCAACAGGTGGTTTCTGGGGATGGGGCTCCGGCATTTCATGGTTCCCACCCATTGGGACAGTGAGGCTTTGATATGTCCCATTCGCCATCTCCTGTGCTGGAGAAGGGGTGTTGTCTTACCTGAACGTCTGTTCTCAGCACGGAGATGGAGAATCCACTCCCTCCCAGTAAGGTCACCAGGCCAGTGTTAGGGATCTGGGAGCCAACATGTCGGACTGTCATCAACTGCTTTCGCCCTTGTCAAGATTGGGTGTGTCCTAGCCCAGGACAGGTGTGGCAAATTTGGCTGACCTGGTCTGAATGGGCAGGAAGACAGAGCTAACCCATTGGTGGATCCTCCATCTCCGTGCTGAGAAAAGGCATTCAGGTAAGACAACGCCCCATCTATCTTATATGCCAGTTATGTCCATACCTAGATTAGGAAGCACTATTCATAGTTACTCATCGCTTGGTTGCTTCTCATCTGGATTGCTGCAGAGGGCTTCACATGGAGTGTGCTTCTTGAAGATCAGAAGCTACAATTGATCCAGAGCACATTAGTGTGAGTAATTACAGGAACATCCATATAACCCCACTACTGCACAAGCCATAGTAGTTACCAGTGAGCTCGTGGGTGCAATTCAAAGTGCTGATCACCCATAAAACCATATATTGCACAGGGCCAGGAATATTTGCCTACCCAACAAGATTGGACATGCTGCAAGACTCATCTATCAAACAGTGCCATTTTATGTAACTGCCTTCTCAGTTATTCTATTACAGTCTCTGCCCTATGAAGATGTCCCCCAAAATATGGATGGGTACAGTAGTGAATAGAATAGAAAAACTTTATTGTCACTTTAAATGTGCACTAATCAGCATACATTAAAATGAAATTGAAATTGCTAACCTTTAGAAGGGTTTGGACCTGGTTCTTTTTGGCACTGGGCCAAGATGTTGCACCAACTGTTAATATGTGTTATGTGACTTATTCCTGTTGCTATATGGGACTTCACTGATTTTTATGCATTACGTTTTTAAAACTCTTCTTAGCACCCAGAATGATTTGGGAAGCATGCAGCCTCATAATTTGAACATAGAAAAACTTGTGTTCTTGAATTGTTGCTTTCTTTGTGCATTGCAATATTTTTTCTCTTTTTGTAATCTTCAAGTTTAATTGCAGATGTAAGATAAGATAAGATAAGATAACCTTTATTGTCATTTTTTGTACTGTGGGCACAATGGCACACATCAAAAAATGAAATTTAGTTGCCCACTCTCAAAGTGAAACACATACACGACACACACCTAAACATACTATGAACAACATAAGTATAGACCCACACCCCTACATATGCGTAGCAAATAAATATTAAATATTGCCCATCTTGAATATATGACGGAAGGAGGAAGCTTGAGAGTTCACAAGGTTAATGCTATATGGAATGAAACTATGGCTGAATCTGGATGTTCTGCTACGGATACCACGAAGCCTCCTCCCAGAAAGTAACAAGGAAAACAGGTCATGAAGAGGATGTGTAGCGTCCCAGACAATCTTGCGGATCCTACTCAAGCAACGCTTCTGTGCTATGTCCTGGATGGGAGGGAAGAAACTGCCAATGATCTTTTCGGCCATTCTTACCACTCTCTGCACCGCCTTCCTGTCTGAAGCAGTGATGCTTCCAAACCAGACTGTGATGCTGTATGACAGGATGCTCTCGATCGTCCCCCTGTAGAAAGTGGTCAGGACAGGGGAAGGAAGATGTGCTTTTCTCATGCGACGTAGAAAATACAGGCGCTGCTGTGCCCGCTTCGCCAGTTTCTCACTGTTGAGCGACCAAGTCAGCCTACTTGTTAGCTGCACACCCAGGAATTTCATGCTGGTAACCATGCACAGAGAAGTGTGGTTGTGCCTGCCTTTTCTGAAATCAACAATGATCTTTTTAGTTTTACCGGTATTTAAAACTAGGCTGTTTTCCTTACACCAGTTCACCAGCCCCTCAACCTCCTTTGCGATAAGCTCCAAGTTTGTCATCCTGAATAAGGCCCACTACTGTTGTATCATCTGCGAACTTCACAATATGGTTGGTGGCAAACCTAGCACAACAGTCATGGGTCAACAGGGTGAACAGCAGCGGACTTAAGACGCAGCCCTGAGGAGAACCTGTGCTCAAGAAAATGGTATTAGAGGTATTTGTTCCAACTCGCACATATTGGGGCCTGTTGGTAAGAAAATCAAGAATCCAGTTGCACAAAGGAGTGTTTAATCCTAAAAGGCCCAGTTTGTCTACTAGATGCTGGGGAATGATTGTGTTAAATGCCGAACTGAAGTTGACAAACAACAAACGCACATGAGTATTTCTTTCCTCTAAGTGTTTCAAGCTCAGATGGAGAACGGAGGAAATAGCATCCTCTGTAGAGCGATTTGGTCGGGAGGCAAACTGAAGCGGGTCAAATGCTGGCGGGAGGTTAGATACAATAATGTCCTTTTTCAGCTTCTCAAAGCATTTCATGATGGTGAATGTCAGTGCAACTGGACGGTAATCATTGAGGCCTATAATTGTGGACTTTTTTGGCACTGGCAAGATGATGGCCATCTTAAAACACGATGGGACCACTGCCTGCTGCAATGAGAGGTTGAAAATATCTGAGAACACAAGCTAGCTCCTCTGCCAGCTCTGGTTTACCAGAAATTTTTAAAAATAGATAATGACTTACTGGAAAAGGGAAGGAATTAGTAGTGTTCCAAACTTGTTGAGATAGCACCAAATTACATATTGGCACTGGATGCAAATCTGCTGTTGACTGAAATAATTCACTTGTACAATTAGAAATTTTTGAGTTATCTTTTGTTTTAAAGCAACTTAAGAGAACATTCTAAAAACGTTATTGATAGTAACTTTTAAATTGTCGTTCTGTGAGAACTCTTTTTTGTAGAAAAGTGAAATGGAAAATGATCAAAAAGGAAAGTCTGGGAGTTTCTTTATGGCAGTGGTTCTCAACCTTCCTAATGCCGTGACCCCACGCACCCACGTGACCACACGTGACCCACACGCACGACCACACGTGACCCACACGTGACCCACACGCACGCGGAAATGGAAATAACTCCAACCAAGGAAATGGGCAGAAAGTCCTGGCATTTCTACAAAGCAGCAGCAGCAAATCAGGGTTTCTCAGTTCCTAGCTCCGAGCAGCCCGGCGCAAAGCGGCCTTTCCTCTTAGGCAGCCCTTGGAAAAATGCACTTTTTTCTGTCTTCCCCCTCCCTCCTTTCGTGGCCCCAGCAGGAAGAGGGGAGAGGAGAGCCACTTCTTCCACCCTCTTCCCTCCCCTTGCAAGAGCCCGGTTCGCCAGCGATCAGAACCTGAGAGGGAACCCGTGACAAGCGCTCCCGCGGCAGCCAAACCCTTTCGCCCTCATGCACCCTCACACACACACTTGCGACCCTGCCCTGTTTCCTCCACCCCACTGGGGAGTTCAGCTGCCCGTCTGCCCGGCTCTTCCTCCGCCCTCCGGGTGAAGGGAGCCGCCCGCGAAGGCTTCGTGCAGGGGGATTCTCACGTTGCGTCGCGTCGCCTCCCCGCCTCCGGCAGCTGGGCGTGGCTGGCTGGCAGTGGCTCTCCTTTTCTCAGTCCAGACACAAAGGGGAGTCGCTGCTAAACTGCCAGTCTCAGCGCCTGGCCCGTGGGCACCGCGAAGCCCCGCCCGACCCTATCCTGCTGCTGCTGCTCTATTCCACCCGCCGTCTGCTGAGCTCAAGCTCACCCTTCTTCCTTCCTTTCCTCCCTCCTTCCTTACTTCCTCCCTTCCCGAGAGCGCTCCGACCCTCGCGCGCCAGTCCGACACAGGCTTTGGATGCCTGGAGCATAGAGATGGCTCTTCTGCTCGATCTAGAGCGGCCCCCTCAGCTGGCCGAATCTCGCCGCCGTCGGTCGAGGTCTTTTCAGTGAAGTTGCGGGCGAGCCGAAGAGGGGCCCAGCAGAAGGTTCTCTGCACCCCTCCTGTACCGCCGTTTGGTGCGGCGGCAGGCAAGCCCAGACGCTCCTGGGCGGCCATGGCAAGCAGCAGCGACGGCGCAGGCCGACCACCGGCTGGGCCACCAGCTGGCCCAGCCCAAGGGAGATAAGGCACCCGCCGGGCCCCACGCGCGCCAGCAACCCTCCCTGTGCCCGCCGCTGTTCCGCTAGCCTTACCTTGGCCACCGCACGTTCAGTGCAGCGGCAGGCAGACCCAGGCGCTCCTGGGCGGCCATGGCACGCGGAAGCGAGGGCTCAGGGCGACCACCGGCTGGGCCACCAGCTGACCCAGCCCAAGGCACCCGCTGGGCCCCACGCGCGCCAGCAACGCTCCCTGCGCCCGCTGGCCTCCCACCTCCCACCCTTGGCCCTCTTTTACTTACATTACTTACGACCATTTCACGGGGGTGCCAAACAATGCAGTCTGCCATTTTTTTCCCCTTTTCCTTAGCTGTGCTACTCCCTCTTATTCTATTGGCTTTTGAAAGCCAATAGAATTAGACTCTATTCAAGAGAGTCTATTCTATTGGCTTTCAAAAGCCAATAGAATAAGAGGGAGTAGCACAGCTAAGGAAAAGGGGAAAAAATGGCAGACTGCGTTGTTTGGCGACCCCCGTGAAATGGTCGTTCGACTCCAAATGGGGTCGCGACCCACAGGTTGAGAACCGCTGCTTTATGGCAATCATTGGAAATGTTCACTTCATGTTTTTATTGCATTCTTTTGGAAGTGAAACCAGTTGCTGAATTTTGTTGCAAAAATGGTGTATCTTTTTTTAAAATCACTGTTAGAAATACTGCTGTTTTTATATTTAGTTTATCTCTGATTCTGAAATATATTAAGCATAGGTTATTGGGACACTAATATAGAGAGCCAATTCCAGTATAATATTTTGGTTCCATAGATAATTGTTAATAAATGTAGGTTGTATTCATTTAGATGTAGTGTTCATTATATTGTATGTTTTATGTAATGATTGAAGAGAGGTTTAATTTAAAGTAATACTAATGGATCAGTTTCAATACATCTATACTTATGTTGATGAAAGTTGCAGTCCAATATATTTAGAAGGCTCGTAGCTAGAAAAGACTGTCCAATAACTTTTTTTTCTGCTATAGACATTCCTCAATCTATAGAAATCATTCTGTGTCAAACTGATCTTAATTTTATGAACTGCATGGCTGCAATTAATATGATTAGCATTTCATTTCATTTTAGTTGTTTATATTCCTTTTTTCCATTTCTTGGTAGACTTTGGTTTTATGCATATTTATGGTTTTTTGCATATTTAAAACATTTCAATCATGAAAACTATATTTAAAGTTCAAAATGAGCTTGGTTTACTTATTAAGGTGTATCCCAATGTTGATCCAATTTTAATAGGAATATTCTGAGCTTGGAACAGCCTAAATATTGTGATAGTAAGGTTGAAATGGCATCAAACATAGTAATAAGATGTTATAATCATTGTGTTTAATATGTTTGTTTAGAAGAGAGTTAAAGGATGTTATAGATTTGTTAATCTAATAGTGATCTAATGTTAGAGTATGCTTTCTGTATTGTTAACCCTGTGATTGGCTCTGGGAAGTCGGGGGGGAGGGAGGGGGGTAGGGAAGGGTGGGTTTCGGGGAGGAGGGGAGGTATATTGTAAAACTTATAAAAATTTCCAATAAAAAAAACAAAAAAAAACAAGTCATCATGTTGTAACTTCTAATACTTGCTGTTGTATTGGAATTTGGAGTTTGCCAGAAAATATTATAGAGGGAGACCTTTAACTAGGCACAAAATGGACAGAGGTTCTTGTGAGGATAGTGCTTCAGTATAACAGTATCTTTGTTAACTATCATTTGATCATATATTTTTCAATACTAGTGTAAACAGCTGGAATACTTTGATTAAACTTTAAGTTTAATGAAATTATAAGCAATACTCCAAGATTTTCTTGTATCAATATCTTGCAGATAATAGGAGTAATGGAATCTTTATGTAAATTAGAATATCTTCTTTTACTTGTGGATTGTTAACCCACAAGTTCAAGCAGTATAATAAACTGGATCTTAGTATGGGGTAATAATATGTGAGTGAATGGAGCAAGAGAGAAGCTTTTGCGAGCAACGTGTGTGTGAATGAGCAAGAGAAGCTTTTGCGAGCAACGTGTGTGAATGAGAGCAAGAGAGAAGCTTTTGCAAGCAACGTGTATGAAGGGAAAAAGAAAAGGAAAAGGCATTGACTTCTGAGTTCCACTGTTGCAGTAGGAAGGAAGCATTAACATTAAACCTCAACTTTTTACTTTTCCATAATATTATAAATTAGCCATTTCTATAACAACAAATGAATCTAACCAGTAAAGCCCAAAATCCCCCCTTTTTTTTAGTCATCAAGTTTTTGATACCTTGCTAAGCACTGGTGGTACTCGAATATTGTCATGTCCTAAAAGTGGTACAATCTGTGAAAAGGTTGAAAAGCCCAGCCTTAGATAACCTGGATTCATGTCATGAAGTGTTTTAAAGGTGATAACCAACACCTTGAATTGGATTCGGAAGCAAATTGGCAACCAGTATAGCTTGTGAAACAATGGAGTATCACAGGCCACCCTAGGGGCTCCAAGAACTGTCTGCACTATTGCATTCTACGCCAGCTTTAGCTTCTGAATACTCTTCAAGGGTAGCCCCATCTAGAACGCATTGCAGTAGTCTAAGCGTGTGATGACCAGGGCTTGAGCACAAGGACTCCTGATCCAGGAAGAGCCACAACTGGTGCACAACACAAAGTTGCACAAAGGCTGTTCTGGCCATGACTTCCACCTGCTTGTTGACAGGAGTCATAAGTCCAGGAGAAGCCCCAAGTTGTGCACCAGGTCTATCTAGGGCAGAGCAATTTCATCCAGAACTAAAGATGTTAAAGTCCTGTGTACCCAAAGCCACTTGGAACCAGGTTCAGCCGAATGTCTGTACCCATCCAGATCCCCACAGCCTCCAAGCACTGTGAGAGGGCACATGGGTCACCGAGATGGAGATGTAAAGTTGAGTATCATCGGCATACTATATGCTAGACATGTCAAACACAAGGCCCGCAGGCCGGATCTGGCCTGGCTGGGGGACCTGCTCTGGAAACAGTGAAAGACCGGCCCATGGTGCCTCGGCCTGGCCCAGGCCAACCGGGCACTGATCTACAACCTGGTGCCAGTCATCAAAGCCAGAATGTGCTCAGCCTTAGTTCCACAGGCAGCCCTGGAACCAGTGACAGGCACCCCCACCCCACCCCCTGAGCGTGTGCGCAAGAGGCGGTGAGCAGGCGGAGTCCGGCATCCCTGCTGGCTGTCTTGCCCCGCAGGCTGACTTCACCGAGAATGCCGGGACTGGTCGTCTCCTGTGCGCACACCCAGGGGACGGGGCAGAGGCTGCAGGGTTGAAGGCTGCCCCATGGATCTAAGGCTGAGTGCGTTCTGGCTTTGATGGACGCAACCATGTTGTAGATCAGCGTCATTCCCCCTCCCACCAGCAACTCCATGGCCCACAAGGCTTCCCTTTCACCAGGACTGTCCCCGCCTGCCTGCGTGGGATAGCAACAGCCGGTGGCAGCATGGACACTGGCAGCATTGGCAATCTTTCTTCCTCCCATCACCCTTTCCTGAGCATGAAGGAAGGAAAGAGATGAGAAGGAAAAGGAAGGAAGGGAGGGAGGGAGGAAGGGAGGTTGAGAGGGAAAAAAGAGAGGGAGGAAGGAACAGAGGGAGGGAGGGAGGAAGGAAGGGCAACTTGGTTGGAGATGCCCCAGTTCACGCAGTTCTGCTTCAATCCTGGATCCATTGAGACTTGGACTCAAAGGCGAAAGCAATTTTGTGTTTTCTTTTGTTACAGACAGGACTTTATTGGAAATCCAAGTTAACATTGGTATTCTTGAATTGTGAACTCTTAGGAAAATATCCCCTCCTTGTGTGTTGCAAACAGCTATTTCCAGTGGGGAAAACAGGACAAAGCAGAGTGGGAGGGAAATATTTTCCTTTGCTATATTTCCAGTCTGAATTAGATCAAGGCAGGGTCCCTACAAGAGAACCCTTTTAAGGATTATGTATTAATAGAAGAGCAACTAAGCTACCTCTGTTCTTAAACGCTAAAGCTGTTGCACATAAAAAATGGAAGAGCTCTGATCAACTGTCACAGCCACCATTTTGACAGTTTTGCTGTACTGTTGTCTGTGGATGCCCCCACTAAATGCAAGCATTGGATAAATTAAGCTTGGTTTGCTCTCAATCTTTTAAGTGGCCACAGACTACTAGCAAAATTGGTATTTGATCACAAGAAAAGGAGGCATCAAGAAATGTTTCCCCTTTTGCATTTGAACATCAAAGAAGGGACAGGAAAGGAGAAAGGGAAAGAGGAAAGACAAAAGGAAAGAAAGAGGGGATGGAAGAAGAAGGAAAGGAGAATGAAGAGGGAAGGAAAAAGAAGAAAAGGGGGGAAAGGAAGGAAGGAAAGAAGAAGGAAGGAAGATTATAATGAGGGAGAAAGGGTCTGAGGGAAGTCCTGCCTTAGCACGTGGCCACGAGCAGCCCTGCTGCCCTTTTGCCATTCTCTTGTCCCCTCCTCCTGACCTCTCCTGGTGGTCTCCCATCCTATCGCTGAGGATGCTTTGGTTACAAAGCTGGGTCTCGTCTCAGGGAGAGGGAGTGGGCCTCCCTCCGACACAGACTTTTTGCCCTCCCACACACACCATGAGCAACTTGGCCAAGGAGAGTGAGCCAATCAGCAGCAGCCTTGAGGAGGAGGTAAGCGCAGCCAGGCGCCCCCTTGGGAAAGGCTGGACTGGGCGCTAGCCCTCCACTGCCCAGGGCTCTGGGCAGCCTGCATCACTGGGGGTCTTCTGCATGGCCTGAGAGGGACAGCAAGGCCCCCCCAGCCCCACCCAGGCCACCATAGGCGTCCCCCGACATGGGTGATGTTGAGCTGGCCACACGTCCACCTTGGCCCCCCAAGGTCAACCACAACCCTGATGCGGCCCTCAATGAAATCGAGTTTGACACCCCTGCTGTATGCAGATAAGAACAAATCTAAATTTATTTTTTTAAACACAAAGACTGAACAATTAAAATACATCACAAACATGTAGCTGTCTAGAAAACTTGCTCAGCTGTTGGATGAGACGGGAATTTATGGTCTGTTAAGGATAATAAGGAAAATAAAGAGAATCAAGTAGATACTAGTTTCTGAACATTTTCTAAAAGCAAACCCAAGGAATTAAGAGTGGCAATGGAGGCTTCCAATTCTGGTTTGCGGCGGTGCAGTCGTGCGAGGGGAGTCGTCCCTTTGCCGATCGAGTTTCCCTTGCTGGTAGACCCCTTAGAGGGTCGAAAAGACGCTCTGGAGGAGCGTCTACCATTGAGGAGGCTTCTCGGATGGTTGCAGAGGAGCGGCGGCATCCTCTGTGCACCGAGTATCTCCTTTGGGCCGACAGGGTAAAGATCGGCCAGTAAAATGGCCGATCATTTAGCTGCGCCAACCGCAAGCCACAAGATCAGCTAAGCAAACGGATCCACCGTGGAGAACCCAATGAGACTTTCCTTTCACCTCTATTTTCTTTATGCCTGTGCAAAGTTTTTTTTTCCTTGGAATTATTCCCTTTTCTGGTGAAGCGGCTTTTTAAATGGGGGAAGAGAAGCACAAAGGATTAAATTTATTTTTGTTTTAATGGTTGATTTTACTTTTGGATATTGGGAGCCTCAAGAAAGATTTTTATAATATTTGGAGAATATTGTTTGCTTTTACCTTTATGGTGTCTGGAAGGATTGAACATCTGATTACTTTCCGGGGGACACTCTCTGACAAATTTATTCATTGTACTTGCTATCTTTTCTTCGTTGGAAAGGCTTTCATTTTGTACAAAGGAAAAAGGCGAGGAAACTGGGAGGAGATGGATATTGTGATTTTTTTAAAATATAGTCTCCTTTACAAGGATAAGGATTTGAAAGATAATAAAGATGGAGGAAACCAGTGTAGATCTTACTTATAAGTATATTTTGGACAAAATTTTGGAAAATATGGAGAAGATAATTGCTTGCTCAAAGGATAATTCTTTGTTTCGACAAGGCAAAAGACAAGGACTAAGTGAAACAGCAGTTTACACACAAGAGGCTTGTGCTCTGCTCATTGAGGTGGAAGAAGCAAACCTACAGCTGGACAATCAATTGATTTTGGAAAAAAGACTTGATATTAACGGACAAAGGACTTATGATAAGGAACTGGACAATCTTGCTTCAGAAGGACAAGTTGGATTGCAGATGCCATTTGAATTTGAGATAAAGAAAAAAACATGGGAAGAAGGGAACCATGTGATCAAAGAGGACGATATAAATGAAAGGATTTTAAGTGAAATTTATTCAATGCTAAAAGAAAGGGGAAATGATGTTCTGCTATAAGTCATTCAGATTAATTATAACTTTTATACTAACTTAACAAAATGCATAATGGGAATTTTCTTTTTGGAGTGTATAGTGTGGCAGGCGGAGGCCCGATTATGGAAACCTGTTTGGACTAGAAAGAAACCCAGAATAAGATATAAATATTAAATCTGATTATAGTAATGTGGTAAAGGCCTGATAGTGATCTAGACTGATTTGGGTTTGGACTTTGTTAAAAGGGTTTTATATGATATAATGAGAAAAGAACTGAAAAATGGGAAATGATGGAATTAATTATTGGAGATTTGGAGAAACAGTGAAAAATAATAGAAGATTGGTGAGAAAGAGAAGAAATTATTTTTGGACTTAATAATGCTTAAATAAAAAAACACTTGGGGCACCTGAATAGAAAATGAATATGTTAGTTTAAGATTAAATATTTGCAAAATTAAGAAAGCATGATACAGGATCTTTGGGATGGATAATGAGTTTGTAAACTTTTATTGATTAATGAAATTTATATATATTCAATGAAAATTTGTTCTAGAAAGGTTTTAATGAGCCTATAACAATATAAATAGATAGAGAATGCTAGTTTATTTTTAATTATATAACTTGGATGAAATGTTATATTAGTGAATGAATTGGTTTTAGAAAGATATTGACTTGATTATAATGTTTTTAAATGAATGGAGTTCATTAAGATTAAGTTTATATGTGTGAAGAAATATAGGTTTTTATAGATTAGAAATTTTCTATTGATTAATGCAGTGTATGGCTAGACATAGTAATGAACGAATTTATTAGAAAATGTATTAATTTGATTATAATATTCCATATAGATAGAGAGGGAAATTTTAAAGAAATAATGGGTATATATTTACTATGTTACTGTTTGTTTTTTAAAAAATGGATCACCATGTTTCCAAGTGGGTTCCTAAGCTGTGTTGGTATAAAATGGAAAACTAATAAAAATTGTTTTGGATAAAAAAGAGTGGCAATGGTGATAAGAACTTAAAAATGCTAGACCACATGGTATCATGTGAGAATTCTTAAATTATTAAAATAAAAGTACCACTGATCTTTTAACAGAGAGGGGACTATCCCCTAACAGATCAAATACTGAAAATCAGATTAAATAGGCAAAGAGGTGGAGGATTCACCAATGATCAAGACTATACCTGCCTAAGAGCCAGAGTTGTACGTCCGTCCATGGGCAAGATTAAGTCAAGACTGGGAATCTGTGGTCCAGGACGGGCGTGGCAACTTTGGCTGACTTAATCTGATTGGGCAGGAATACAGTCTACTACCCATGGGTGGATCCTCCATCTCCAGTGCTGGAGAAGTACCACTGATCTTTTAACAGAAAGTATATAATAACCCTAAGATCTGCCTATGTATAAGACAGCTATAATGTGTCCATTGAAATACTAATTAAAAAAAACAAAAGCAATTACTGATACTTATAGGCTTGAATCTCACTTTAAAGTAAATTATAAAACTATTATTTCCTATAAAATTAATGGGCATATAGCAAAAAAATACCAATATTGAAGAATTAACATGGCTTCTGCTAAGAAATAATGCTAATTTCTTGGAATTTTTTGAAATATGAAGTACACTGATGAAGTCTGTTTGCTTGGGCTTTTAAAAGGCTTTTGGAAAACACTGATAAAAAATAGCATCATGGAATAAGAGGAGAGATCCTCCTATAGGCAGGTAGTTAAATAAGAGAAAGCAGTAAATAACTACTGAATTATTGAAATGTGGATTAAATGGTGAATATTTCCAAAGATAGAACAAAGATGTATATAATTTATTCCTAGTGATTTTATAGTCTGAATTCCTGCTTTTCTACCTAATTAAAAATTGTTAGTCATTAACAGGGATCTGGGCGAATTTAGTTTATCTTATGTGTATTTTAACTCAGAGGTCTCCAACCTTTTTGGTTTGGCGGCCCGGAAAGGGATGCAGGCACCGCTATGTGCGTGTGCACAAATGAGCCATGTGTGACTGCATGTGCATACGCAAATGGCTGCATGTGAGCGCATGCGCACGTGCATACATGGTTGCATGGGCACGAGTGCTGCAAATGGGGTGGCTCTAGTGCTGGCGGGATGCTATGGGGGGCACTAGTACTGGTGGGATGCTCGGGGCGGCACTAGTGCTGGTGGGATGCTCGGGGAGGTGCTAGTGCGACTGTGGGAGGGTGAGTGTGTGCGCGCAAGCACTGACCATCCCTTCACATAGCCCAGTGGCCAAGTGGCAGCAGCCCGATAGTGGGCCGTGGCCCACAGGTTGGGGACCCCTGTTTTAACTGATGCAGTTTGTTTAAGTGGATGCTTTAATACAGTTTGCCTGGACAGTGTCTGTAAACAATGTTATCTCTTGTGACCTAGAAAGCAAACTTCTCTGTTGTTGCACCTGGACTCTAGAACAGCATCTCTGCCCCCCTCCCCCCGGCCTGAGATCTGCATTACCACTATCCTGGTTTCATTCAAATGGAACCTTAAAACCTGGGTTTTCCCGAAGACATTGAGTAATTACTTTGTAATTAAGTAGCTTTATACATGTGATAAACAAATAAGATATCCTTGTATTTTATTGCACAGCAAAACTAATTTTGGGTGCAGAATTAAGGCATATGGCTGCTTATTTCCCTTGCAGGAAGAATTTTGCTAACTGTTTGTTTTCACTCTTTATAGGATGCGTCAGGATGAAACGCTACAGGCATCTAAGCAGCAGTGACAGTTCAGACAATGAAAGTAAATAAAGTGATCTAATCTTCCTTTGATCTGTAACTTTTCCTGTGGTTTCTTTCTTTGGTTTGAGGGCAAACTGTTATATTTTTTCTTCAGCTATAAAAAGAATTGCATTTCTTGTTTGATTTCATTTCCTCTTGTATACTGTGGTATTTAGTAATATCAAAGAAGATCAAAACAAAATTAGAAACATTACAAAGAGAAGTTAAATGTTCTTCAAAGCCTTTGTTTAGAATGTAAAATACTGCATAATTCTAACAGGTTGCATGTATTCTAGTATGTAATCCTGAAGCTTCTATTTTCCAAATGAGATTTGCTGGTTTACTCACTTCTATATGTGGAAATGCTTGGAATTTTTTTTTTCAAAATTTAAAATGACTATAAATAAAAGTTAAATACCAGTTTAGATTCCAATTGGCACTTTATAGTGCTACTAGTTCTTTAAGTGTGTAAGCAATTGATCAGCTTCTCTTTTAAAGCAGAGAGAGTAGATCTTCTTTTATTCCACTTTTTGTCATCTTGCTATTATGGCTACAGTGGCACAGCTGTTGGAAAAAATGCTGGAAATTCCCAAACATCAGCTGCTAAAATTCATACAACATGCGGGACTTGCTGTTTTAGAAATCATCTGGCATTCTTGCATTCCTTCTTTTTTAAATAATATTTTTATTGAAGTTTAAAAATATATATGTAGCATTACCCCCTCAGAGGCCGCCAAAGCCCAGGCCCTCCCAGCCCCGCTCCCCTCTGTCGCGCTCTGTGGTGCGCTCTCAAGGTGTTAGTGAAGTGTCTTTTCTAGCAGAAGCTCACGCGAAGTGAGGAGGTGGCAGACTCTCATCATCAAAGGGGGGGCTTTCAGGAACAAAGATGACCAGCCCCTAGCCCCAATAGTCAACGTGTGATGGTGTTTAACAGCCCCAGGCAGTCATAGCAGCAATAGTCAAAGATTTCACAGCGACCGTTTGGAAACAAGTGGGGTGGGAAAAACCCCGGCTACAGGCAGCGATAGGAACACGAACAAAGGTAGTCAGCGTTCTGCAGTAACAGCTTGCCCCACTGGGGCAACTCCCCATAATGTCTATAACTTACACAGGTAACAATAATCAAAATTCGGATGGCCGCTAGTCTCCAAAGCAGTAACGACCAGCCTCTCCTTCTCTTCTGTTGTTGCTCGCAGTCTCAGGTCTCATCGGTGTCAAACCCTCTCCCCCCTTTCCTTTATTGTTAAAATCTGAATTTAGCAACCCAGCAACTTTCTCCTCACTCTCTGTTGCCTCTGCTTGGAATATCCCCCCTGCAAAAGAAAGCAGTAAAATTTCACCTTCTCACTCTCTCTCACTCACTCTCTCCTTCCCTCTCCTTCACAGAAAGGGATCAGCTAAAACTCAAATCCCTCTTCGACTTCACCTGGTCTCCCTCCGACAACAGCCACAGCAACCACTCCTACCCCCTTTCTTTCCTCCTTTTTCTTTCCTTCCGCCCGATCCACGCCCGCCACACCCAAAACCGGCAACAGCTGTCTGAGCTTCCCTCTCTCTGGGCAGGCTCCTGCAAAGCCTTTCAGCCAGCCTCGCTATATATAGATAAAAAACTAGTGCAAATTAAGAAAAATACTAATTCCCTTTATCTATATAGGGATCAGGATAGAATCAAAGTGGGTAACTACTTTTGAAGTAGACAGACTAAATGTTCTTGGTCTGTCCTCTTGGCACCCTTATATTTCCTG
>NW_015386454.1:618294-637476 GCF_001527695.2 Protobothrops mucrosquamatus | reverse complement strand
TCAGGACTTTAACCTTATCCTCATGGTTAAACAAATTTTCATTTATTCTCCAAGATTTCCTTTTTTTTGATGGCCAATCTCTATCCATACCATACTATGGTCAGTCAAAGTTCTAGGGAAAATTTTAGTTTTGTTACAGTCAGTAAGCAAATCAGTCGATGTCAAAACAAAATCAATCCTTGAGAAAGACTCATGTCTATGAGAGAAAAAGGTAAAGTCACGTTCATTCATATGTTGTGATCTCCAAACAGCCGCCAACTCCAAATCTTCCATCATTGCAAAAAAAGATTTAGGGAGTCTGGAAAGGGCCACATCCCTAGAAGTTGTCTTTTTATCTTTTGAAGTATCAAGTACCCCATTCCAGTCCCCCATAACAATCAAAGAATTATAATCCATAGCCACAATTTTCTGATGTAGTTGTCTATAAAATTGTTTTTGAGATGACAGTTGATTAGGAGCATAAACCCCCACTATTAAGCACTTTCTTCCATTTAAATTTATTTCCACAAATAAAAAACTTCCTTCTTTGTCAGCTTCTTTTAAGATAGGTGAAAGATGTTTCTTTATATATAATGCAACCCCAGCTTTTTTTCTAAGAGCAGGTGCAGTAAACAAATCTCCAAGCTTAAAATTTAACAATAGTTTTTGATCTTTAGCCACAATATGAGTCTCTTGTAGACATATGATATCATTATTAAAATGTCTTAAATAATGAAAAACCTTGCATCTTTTGTGGGGTGAATTAAGCCCCCCCACATTCCAAGATGAAATTTTAAACATTAGCTGATTTCAGTCCTATAGCGATACTTGAAGCATAAGACTTGACAAAAACCTTAGATCGAGCGCCACCTACTGGCTCAGAAGTAGCAGGTGGCGGGCTATCAGCTGTTGGGCGGGCTGTCAGTTGTTCTTTCTCCTTACGTCTGTGAGCTGCACGAGTCATTCTTTGTTCTTTTCCATCATCTTTAAAATGCCCGTTTGCATCCTTAGCACCGGAAGTAAAAGGGAGGTCCACAATCAAATGCTCAGCTGCATCAGTCTTTTGAGATGTGTGTGGACACTCTGCTTGCAACACANCTATAGCGATACTTGAAGCATAAGACTTGACAAAAACCTTAGATCGAGCGCCACCTACTGGCTCAGAAGTAGCAGGTGGCGAGCTATCAGCTGTTGGGCGGGCTGTCAGTTGTTCTTTCTCCTTACGTCTGTGAGCTGCACGAGTCATTCTTTGTTCTTTTCCATCATCTTTAAAACGCCCGTTTGCATCCTTAGCACCAGAAGTAGAAGGGAGGTCCACAATCAAATGCTCAGCTGCATGCAGATATTCTTGTTTATGGTTAATAGATCAATTTCTTCTGTTATGAGATGTAGGGAAGTCAAGAAGTGCTAGTTTTAGAACTATAGAATATTTCTATTTACCTCTTGAATCTATAACAAACTAATGATTTTAGGGCAACTTCTTCCTAATTGTTTATCTGCTTCCTAACAATGGAAATGTTTACGATTGTAATGGACAACATTGTTAGAAAATAGTGGGTATTTCCTATAATTTTAGGAAATTGAAGTATATGTTAGTCTAATTTACATTTAATGATAAACCAGGTTTTTTGTAGTTTTAATTTATTTGAATATTTGAACTCACTTCGGACAACAAACTGTAGTGTAGTTCTGGCAAAATATCACTGTTTGAAACTGAGGTTTGATGCACCAATCAAGTCTTTTATTATAAGTTGTTTTCTGAAGCTGGTTCATGACTCGTTTCTGATTTGTGGGATGCTCAAGCCTCTTGGCAGTCAATTGAGATATAAGCCAAAACATCTAAAAAGGCTGAACTGTGCTCTCTGACTCTTCCTCTAAGAATTTTTTCCCCCTTGCTCTGCTCCTCTTTGAGTACAACGAAGAGGCAGGCCCCTAATTTCCAAATCTGAAGGCATATATGTATGTCTTGCCAAAGCTGAATAGAATGTCCAGTTTACAGAATGAAAAGTATAAATGCTAAAAAAATAATGAATATGGGATCCTCACCCCTCACACATAGTTGCAACAAATAAACTACAAAATTATCCCTCACAAACATACTTTTAGCAAAAAAAATCACAAATTCATGGAAGAATAAACCTTTAAAATGCAGACAAATTCACATTCCATTAAAAGTACTCAGAAACACAAATATCACGTTTCCCCCACTTCATAAATAAAAATGATGCACTATTGTCCTCATCTAAAATATACATGTGTGCAAAAATTACATTTTAGAAAACTTCCTACATATTTCTGTTTCTGGGGAAATAAAGGGACGTGTATTGCATTTTTCAGCAAACATAACTTGATATTTTGATATGTTTGGGTTATTTAGAAATTCTTGCTTTTGTACGTCTACAAAAACTAGATGAAAAATCAGAAATTGAGCTAAGAAGGCAGTAATTTTTTTCTTATCTGCAAACTTTACTATGACTTATTAAAAATATTTAATAAACTTTGCCTTAATAGTTTCTGTTCTAGGCAAATTTCAATTTTCTTTTTCTTTTTAATTCTCTTCCTTTTTCTTGCTGTTCATATAGGTCCTTCCACTTCTTTCTCCTTTTGTTCTAAATACAGAAGCAAATCAAAAACACCAGCAAATGAACAAAAAAAGCCTGCCGAGGTAAGGCTTTATATTTTGATTCATAGTGTTTTACTTTAATAATTTATTTACTAACATACCTCAATGTTTGCTGCTTCATATCCCAATCTTTTTTGTTTACTGCTGAATCTATATTAATATGAATGAACAACTAATTTATTATATTAGACTTATAATTTATAAAATTTATTTCAGGATACTAACAGTTATGTCAAACTAAATTAAAGACATTGGTTTATAGTTGCCGCAAAAAAATCATAAAATCGAGTCAGTCACGTGATCGACCCATTTTGTGATGGTTATGACTTATAACTTTAATGGGCAGGCTCCATTACAGTTGTAACTTGAGGAATATCTGCTAATTGTAAAGTTCTGGGATCAATTCAAAATTCTGGTCATAAGTAAATGGCAAAGCAGCAGGATAAATGGCACTGCCTTATCAAGATCAAATCTGTTTGTCCAGTAAGAATATTTTATGATGATGGCAAATCCTCTCCCATAGAAAAGCCACAGGGCTTTGGCAAGACAGCTGGCCTTGTCTGTAATGGCTTGCATGTTGTGGAACACTGTTCCTTTTGAGGTCTGTAGCACACCATTCCTTGTACAGCTACCAAAATAATTTTATTTCACTGTGCTTTGAATCTTGTTGGACACATATCTCCTTTGGACACATATCTCCATGCATTGTGTTGGGGTGGTTAATTATTTCCTGTTGAGTTTTGGTTTTATAATGTTTTTTTCTGGTTGTAGGCCGATTAAAGTCCTTAGATTGAGTCAAGTTATGAAAATGTAAATAAATATTAGTTGTATTTCTTCTACTAATGCAGAGATAGTAAAAAAAAACATTAATTTTGATGCCATGCTTGCTGTAAGCTTAATCATGTGGTTTGGAAGGCTTTTTTGTATAGTACATTAGTAATTTTATCATTAAATTAAAAAAATGAAATTTTAATTAATTATTTCTTTATCTCTTTATCTCTTACTATGCCTTCAGGTGTTTCGAAAGGACCTCATAAGTGCCATGAAACTGCCAGACTCTCATCATATTAACCCAGATGAATATTACTTGTTTGCGGATACCTGGAAACAAGAATGGGAAAAGGGTGTTCAAGTCCCTGCAAGCCCAGAAACTATTCCAAAACCTTCTCTCAGGTATTTTTTTTACATGTCTGCCTTACTAAAGCACATAATTTTGTCCTTCCATCCCAAAGAAATATTAACATACATCTTACTATCCCTTACTAAGGGATAGTATCAGCTGCAATATATTCCATTTTGTAGAAATAAATAACATGTATTGCTTCAATTATGCAGAAAATAATAAAAAATAAATGAAGACAGAATTGAAATTTTAATCCAGAGGGGAATGCCTGAGAAATGCTCTCTTATAAGCAGAACTGACTGTAGCAATTTGTACAGTTTACTTCAGCAGGTCTTTTTTGCAGTGATTTTTAGGTTCTGGTGCTTCCCCAAAAAAGTATCCTGTGAAATCTTTGGACTGTTAGCTCCCCTTTTTCCAAGCACCTTGTTACTGCATATGGCCTATGGATGTCTAGAAAACCATCTTTGTAACCAGTTTGTTCTGCAGTCATATCCAGAAAAACCTCTGAATGCTTATCTAATTCCATTTCATCTAGGCATGCCAGGGTAGTTCTATTTTGACAGATGACATCTTAACAGAATAACAATTCCAGATGTTAGGATATACCAAAACCAGATAATTACAATTGTTTATTTTATTACCTGTTATTGTTAGGGCATATAACTATTGTCCTTGTCATCAGACTCCTATTTCAAAGCTGATCTAATGTTTTTGTATATATTTAATGGCCATAATTCAAGGCATATTTTAGGAAGTACTTTACTGTTATTCAGTACTGATTTTGTTTATGTTTTTGTTTAAACATACTACTGTGGCACTGGTTTGGTGGTGGTTGAATGAACCAACAAATATTGGTGATCAAATACTGTAAGTTATCCATAGGTGATCCTTTAGTAAATAACAATATTATGAAAAATTTAAAATTGTTAACACTGTCCTTTGGCCTAAGGGTCCTGAAGAATGGAACACTTTGTCATTATTACTTGATTTTTAAGAATTCTTCCACCAGAGGATTTGTAGTTCACTATAATGTTTTGCTGCTTAGAATTGTAGCAGAAAAAGTAAAGCAAGTACTTTATACACGGCCCAGAAAGTACATCCATTGTTCAAGCCAAGAGTCTGCTGAACCTGGCTACATCAACATTCTAGAATTGGCAGAATCAATGTGTCGATATGACTTGGATGACATGGATATCTTCTGGCTTCAGGAAGTAAATGAGGAACTTGCTGAAATGGGTGAGAAACCAAAAGTAATAATCTGTTTAACATTTGATAATCTAACAAATGTTCTGAAATAAAATATACATACAATGATATTTGGTTCTATCATTCTTTCCCAGTATTATAGGTTTGTAAAATTTAAAAAAAAATACTGGATAACTTCTGGTCTATTGAGTCATCCTTTCAGAGATATTTTCTTACCAGATTCCTCAATGCTTTCAGTAATAACAAAACTTCTGTTGTACTGCCTCATTGGAAAAGTTGGGATACATTCGGAGATGTATCTGTCTTGAAAATAATCCACGTTGAATTGTATAGCACAGTGATGGCGAACCTTTTAGAGACCGAGTGCCCAAACTGCAACCCAAAACCCACTTATGTATCACCGGGTGCTGGGTGGGCGTGGCCCACTGGGTCGACGTGACTACGGTAGTCACGGCAAGACTGGGTGGGCGTGGCCAGGGTGGGTGTGGCCACCTCGATGTTGCTCCTGGGGAGGGATGCCTGTTGGGGCCAGGCAGGGTTGGGGGAGATCCAGGAGGTCTCTGGCGGGTGGGACAGTGGGCAGGAGGCTCATTATGCAGGGTGAGGCAAGGGGGGGCAGGGCAGGGGTTACGGTTAGGCCGCTGCTGCTTTTCCCCCCAGGACAGAGCACCCCGCCGCTGCTCACACCCAGTGGCGAAGGTGGGAGGCAGCGGCAGGGTGTAGCCCAGGTGTGGCTCAGCAGCAGTAGCAAAGCTCGTCCTCCCCACTCAAGCGACCACCAGCGGCTTGGCTCCATCCGAGTTGAAGAAAACGGAGGCGCAGCAGCGGGATTGCTCTCAAGGTGGGCGCACACGAGCGAGTAACGCACCCGGCTCTTATTGTTTGAGAGCAATTCCGCTGCTGTGCCTCCGCTTTCAACTCGGACGGAGCCGAGGTACCCAAGCTGCTGCACCGGCTGCCTCCCCCCCCAAGCAGCCATGATTCCCCCTCCCCAGCCAGCCAGCCACCATCCCCTGACCTACTCCTTGCCTGACCGGCCAACTGGCACAAAACCTCACCACTCTTCTCCTCGGCGGTGGCAGCCTAATGGACCTGAGCAAGCTGCTGGCGGGGCCGGCCTGAGGCATGGGGGATAAGGAGAATTTTCGCTGCCAGACTCTTTAACTTCTTAAAAGTTTACTTGATGCAGAATGCATATCCTTCCCTTTCTGCATCAAGTTAAACAGTCTGGTAGCGAAAATCCATTAGGCTGCCGCTGCCACCTGGACACCTGACCTGCCCAGCACAAAGGAAGCAAAACGGCCGGCTAGCAAGCCCTGCATAGAGGTGGTAGAGCACACCCACGCCCAGCAAGCCAAAGGCTATCCCGAGCGGGGAAAGCCGGATCCCCATTGGCGCCATGGCCCCCCAGTCCCAGCCAGGATTGCGTGTTCCCTTGTTTCTGCTGGGCATGGGCGGCCATGACATCGATGGGGATCCGGCTTTCCCCGCTCGGGGTGGCCTTTTGCCTGCTGGGCGTGGGCGTGCACCTCTACGTGGGGCTTGCTAGCCGGCTGCTTCGCCTGGGCGACGGCAGCCTGATGGACCTGTGCGAGCTGCTGGCAGCAGTAGCTGTGCCCGTGCCCACAGAAATGGCTCTGATTGCCTCCTATGGCACACGTGCCACAGGTTCACCACCACATCCAAACAGAAGAAGAAATGGTTTATGACATTTTGTGTCTGTCATAAACTATTGTATGATAATTTTTAGAACATAACATAATTTATAAAATTTGTCAGTTCCGCAGGAGTCATGGGTCCCAGATTTTGGACACATTCTGTAAGTTAGCCCATATGAAGTACCTTAGTTGAAAATATTTATTCTGTGATGAACGATTTCACCCAGTTAATAGTTACAGAAAAGATAGTTTAGTAATATATAGGTCTACAATTTGTTTTATACATAAAGATATTAATATGAATTGTAAAATCATGGTAAGTGCTACTAAAAATATACAGGCAATCCCCAAGTTACGAGCGTTCACTTAACGCTCGTTCAAAGTTATGTGATGAGCACCCCCTAGTGCTTGCAAGCAAGTCCTGAAGTTACGAATATTGCAGCACCACGGCAGTCATTTGCCCTTACGAGCGACCGCAGTAGCTCTGCAACATTCACCCTGGTTATTCCCTCCCCACCCCCGTCCCGGGTCTCTTAGGCACCAGGCCTTTAATACTCACCCCACAAAGATCGAGATCCTTTGCTTTCTTGGCTGCTCCAGGCCTTTGGCTGGTTCATATAGAATGGAGGCCTAAAGTAATGCAACATCATGCGAGAACAGTGGGGTGAGATTTCACGCTACTGATCTTGCGTGATTTCATGGTACTTTAGGCCTCTGTTTCTCTGCAGCAGAGAATGGAACCGAGGCTGGGGGACACTTCCAAGTACCTCCGGAGGCTGGATTGGGGCTCTGGAGGCCTTTTCTAGGCCGCTGCAGCCCGGATCTGAGGCTGGGAGATGCTTCCGCGCCCCTTCAGCGCGATCCGGGCTCCAGAGGCCTCTTCCAGGCTGCTGCCACCCGGATTTGAGACTGGGGAACACTTCCACGCCCCCTCTGAGGCCCTATCTGGGCTCCGGAGGCCTTTTCCAGGCCACTGCTGCCCGGATTTGAGGCTGGTGAATGCTTCCGCAGCTTTCCTGCGGCCCGATCGAACCTGGAAAATGCCTTCGGAGGCTGGATTGGGCTGCGGCGGGTTGTGGAAGCATTCCCCGGCCTTAGATCCAGGTGGCAGTGGCCTGGAAAAGGCCTCCAGAGCCTGGATCGGGCCACAAGGGGGATGCGGAAGTGTCTCCTGGCCTCAGATCTGGGTGGCAGCAGGAACCACAGCAGAGAGGAGATGGATCTTTTCCAGGTGAGTCCAGTGCGGCAGGAAGGGAGGGGTATCTTAGTGGGTTGGGGAGGCCTTGGGAGCCTGTTCCATCACTAGATCCTCCATGGCCTTCCCCACCCTGAGATACCTCATGTTCGCTTAATGAGCCACGTGCGTTTTAACGAGCAAGGGAGTAATTTCGTTCAAGATACGATATTCACTCTATGAGTTTTCGAGTTACAAGTTGAGTGGGCAGGCTCCATTACAGGTAGTCCTGTATCAGCTAGCTTAAAATTAGTGGCATCCAGTAGAGTACATCATAATTCTTAGCAATCATGTGCTTAACAGCTTATTTCATTAGTTTGAATTATACAAACTGATGTAGTAATGGTTCTGATTCTTGCATCTGTTAGTGACAAGTTATTTTAAAGACATTGCCTCCTGACTAGAGCTGTATTCACCTGCATTTATATCTGTCACAAACGGCCCTTTTCCTCCATTCCTAATTGGACAGGCTATAGTAACAAGGTTTTTGGGACTCAAGGCAGTGTTATAAGGCACAATAAGATTTGTATATGAGAGTCATCTGTCTTTATAAAACCAGAATGTAAGCTTGCTGAACACTTTTTTTAAAGTGGAGTTTAGAAAATACCTACTAAATGTAGATTGGGTTAATTTGAACTATTATTTTATTATTATTTACATGAAGTTTCTTAGTTTATTGATAGGAGGCTTAGAACAATGAATTATCTCTTATCAGGTCAGGATTACAAATCAAAAAAGAAAGAAATATGAATATTATGTAATTTTTGGAGGAAGGTATTTGGCCCAAGATAGAACAACTTTGTTTTCTACCTCCTTTTTTTTTTGAAAAAAATCTTGCCCTAATATCTTATCTTCTTCATTATTCTTGGCATTGTGATTTTTCACCTTTCTTCCCATGGTTATGGTGGACAACAACTAATTCTACAAACAAAAAACACTCTGATAAGCCAAGTTAAAGTGAAATCAGCATCATGTGTGATGCTAAATGGAAATTATACTTGGAGAATGAAAGATTTGAAGAGACATAATTGGGGCACTATTCAGTGTAGCAATTTTAATGGTTATTTTTACCATTCGGCAGGATATGGACAGCTTGATGAAAATACCATGGAGAAATTGGTAGAAGTCCTGGAACGTCACTGTCATGAGAATATGAACCATGCCATTGAAACAGAGGAAGGGCTTGGTATAGAATATGATGAAGATGTAATCTGTGATGTATGCCGATCTCCTGATAGTGAAGATGGAAATGATATGGTGTTTTGTGATAAATGTAACATCTGTGTGCATCAGGTTTGTTAGGTTTAATTCTTTGCCAATATGAATGCAACATTCAGCCTTTTCTTAAGAGTAAGGATTTTTAAGTGTTTTTTTAAATATGCTAAGAATAAGGAAATGAAATTTTGTTAGGAAATGAAATTTTGTTATGTAATCAGATTACTATTAAGTATAATAGAATGGTACACTATAAGCTCTGTTGTATCAGTAGTTTTGGATAGTTAGTGGTAACACTAGCAGAACATTGTGTCAATAATATATAGAAAATATTACTGAGTACCAAAATGTACTCTGATGAAACATGCCATTTGGAAATATCCCTGATAGAGTACAAAAGAAAATAATAGCAATAAAAGGAGAAGACTCCAGAGTTCCAAAATTTATCATAGAAAATATAAACATTATTATGAAACAAACGGAAAATGTGAACAACAGCATGAACGAAGTGAATGAAAACTTACAGTAAATCATTGTTGTAAATTGTCATAAAAGAAGGGATGTTACGACAAAATTTTAGAACTAGGGGAAGAATCACATTTTAAACAAAAGTGAAAATATTCAAAAATGTGTCATAAGTCAGGAGAAAAAATTGAAATGCAAAGAAAAATTGATAGGTGATAGACATAGTGAAACTGAAATATTGGAAGCTAAATATATGCATTAAAAAGAAATGAAATTACAGTATACACAAACTATGAATATATTACATACCTGGAAATATACCTGGAACAACTTTTTGTATTGTATTGTATTGTATTTGTTTGTTTAGCTGATTTATATAGGTTACATTTGGGACATTTTACAATAAAATAGATAAAACACATATAATTAAAAAAATAGAAACCCATAGCAGCTGCCATTAACATAACCAGAACCAGCTCCCTCTTGGGACTCCACATTGAGACACAGACCCAACTTTTCAAAGCCTTACAAAAGGCAGGCACTATAGCAGAAAAGGCTTGCCTGGTCTCCACCAGCTGTTATTCCTCAGCTGCTGGTATCCAGAGCATGCTCTTTGTCAGATTGAGTAAGTAACCCGGTCCCAAGCCATACAGGTCTTTAAACATAACTACCAGCACCTTGACCTGTACCTGGGCACACTGGAAGCCAATTCAGTTGTGGTACATTTGTTGAATAACTGGCACCATTAACAAGGACAGCCCCATATAGAGCATGTTGCAGTAGTATGGTACAGTCCCCCACTACATCATGATATTATAATTATATAAACATGGATATACCTTTCATGTACAATATATAGTGGAGTAAATGTAAACAATTTAAAGAATAAAAGGCGTAGGATCTGATTATTCTGTATATGTAAAAATATTGAATATTTATTCAATTTATATGCCACCTATCTCACTATAGAGTGGCTCAATAAGATTGCAAATTAATAAAATTGTGATAGACACTTTAAAAATTCAACGTATTGTACAATACATGAACTATGGATGAGTAGCTAATATCTATGTTTGCTATTCTGTCTAAAACAAACAGCATAAAGATGTAATGAATCTCTATGATAACTTTGGTGAGTCATGTTTTTAAAATGTTCTTCCAAACATAAACGAGAGGATTTTTCAGAAATGTGAAACTATTTTGAGCATAGCATAACTTGGATATAGGAATGTATTAGGTAGCAGGAATGTTCTTTTAAGGATATAAAAACTAGTAAAACATTGTAGAGATATGAAAGTGGATTTTTATGTATATTGAGGATTGTATGAAATACATTATATTTAGTGGCATTAAATATATTGAAAAATGCAGGGTTGGTGGTAGAAACATATGCATCATTATGAATTTATACTAGAAACAGCAGCTTTTAAAGTTGAAGAAAAAGAAGAAAATTATTTCAGATATTATGTGTGGTAAGAATGTGCATTACCATTGTTGATCTTTAAATTCAGTACATTCTGAAGTTATTTTCAAAAACTCTTCAGAAGCATGCCAAGAAATACAGTAATAATTTATTCAGATATTGTTTTATTAGTAAATATTGAGCAGTGTTTGCAAATGTTAATCAAATTTTGTGAAGAAAATAAATTTTCAGAAGAAAATAAAAGTAATTATCATAAATAAAATCTCTGAACTAAGTATTACTGTACTGTATGCATATATGAAAGCACATACAGAGGGTACAATGTATAAAATATAAAGATCACCATCCTAGCAAAAAAAACCTACATCCATGGTTTGGCAAAAGTACAGTTTTTGGACAATAACATCAAATAACAAACAGCATTGATTATTGCTGACTGTTTCAGCAGGAGATGGGACTAAAAGAAGTAAAAGTGATAAAGCATGCAAATCCAACTTTCAGTTACATCAATAGAACTGCTGGTTTCAATCACTGGAAGTAATAATTTCATCTTTGTGCAAATTACCTCAGTTTAGGTGCAGTCTACAGTTCAGGTCAACATATGGGGGAAAAGAAGTATTAAACTTGAGTTAAATGGCTGTTCCTCACATCCTTGGGAATATACTTTTTTCTATCCTTGAATGGGTGGAAAGTATGCTGATACAGAAACATCGTATCTTAATATTCCCCACAACTTAACTTTTGCTGCACCTTCGACTGGATGGTCCACCGAGTTCAAAATTCTTTCCCTGTCATATAGCGTCCTTACATTGTCTGTCCACCAATCACATTCTAGAATGTATGGCAGAGGAATGTACAAATGTTCATTTGCCATTTGCCCTATTTTACTATTAGTCACTCACTACATTAGCAATGCTACTTTTAAAAAGCATTACATGATTTCCAGGCCCCAGGAGAAGGGTCAAGTGAAAAGAGTCACAGAAGGCATTATCTGGAAATCAGCAGTAGAGTACTTCTCTGTCTTGCTTTAGCTCTTGCCAGAAGTTGAGATCTGAACAGCAGTTATTTCTTCCTGTGAATGTCAGGCAAGGTGAGTACAGTCCCCAACTGGGTCAGACGTAAAAAGACAAGATTTTGTCTTTTTAGTATTGGGGAGAAGTCTCTGAATGCCTCTTCTACATATGTGCTTTGGGAAATAATCCAGGATTTCTGAATAGATGTGCCTGGATTTGTACTGTCTATATTGATGGGCATTCAGATCTTGAATGCAGCCAATGTAATGGTTAATCTTGCGCTTATCATAGAGGGAAGAGAAGAGTATTTCTGAATGCGTCTTGGCTGAACATATGTCTGCATTCATGTGGAGGCTGGGCAGCCATCTCTTGGAGAAAGTTTAAATTAATTCTTACATTGAATAAGGAATTAGATTTCCAAGTCTGATTTTATTAATATTTTTAAGAATTCATAAAGTTATTAAAGTTATCTTTTGAAAGGTCTATGAACAATGGGAAAGAAATAAGACAGAAAGCAATGAGTTTCTAAACTTCATAGAATGATCCTGGTTAATAATACTAGAACACTCATGAAAAGAGTTCATTTTTTAAATTTATGCTTGGCCAAGAGTGCCCACTAGTGGATAAAAGTAGAACATTTCAGATGCAATTACCTGTATACAGTCTTTTTGAAATTCTTTACTCCTAAGATCAATTAGAGCAGAAGTTCCCAACCCCTGGGCCGCGCCAGCAGCGGATGAGTGTGCGTACATGTGCAGCCCCACTCAATGAGCAGAGGGTGCTCACACAAAGCTGTGCACGGATGCCTGCCCCTTGCACAAAACCATCCCTCTCTCTCGTGCTGGGCCGTCAACCCAAAAAGGTTGGGGAACGCTGAATTACAGCACTTTCCCAGGTTATTTTATAAATGGTGTAAAAATTTAAAAATCATCCATAGGTACCATAAAAAAGTCCTTTCCTAAATCAATAATACTTACGAAAGGAATCATTCATTTATATTTGTAGTCTATTCCTTGTTTGTATGTATTTATATTGAAAAAAGGGACTGGTAGTGAAGAAAGTTGGTACCCAAGTTCCATTCTGAGAAGCCACACCTATGCCCTTTATGGATATTTCATTTTTATCACTAAGAATAAAATATAATTTATTAATGAAAAAGTGATTTTTTTCTGATCATTGTGTTTCTGCTTTGAAAATAAGTGTGTAAAAATATGCCGTGGTTAAAACGGATAAAGGTAAATAATATAAAGTATACTTCTTTCTTATAGAAAACAGTGTTTTCTTTTTTATCTCCAGGCATGCTATGGCATCCTAAAAGTTCCTGAGGGGAGTTGGCTTTGCCGTACTTGTGTTTTAGGTATACATCCTCAGTGTCTCTTGTGTCCAAAGAGGGGTGGAGCTATGAAAGCTACAAGAACGGGTACTAAGTGGGCACATGTGAGTTGTGCTCTCTGGATTCCAGAGGTATGAATATACTAATTACATGCCGTCTTTTCATCTACGCTGTTTATATGTAAGGAAAAGATTCTGTGATACAAGAAGCATAGTTTAACAACAACAACAACAACAATAATATGATGATGATGATAATATTGGAAGGGATCTTGGAGGTCATCTAGTCCATCCCCCTACTCAGGCAGGAAACCCTATACCATTTCAGACAAATGGCTGTTCAGTCTCTTCTTAAAAACTTCCAGTGTTGGAGCATTCACAGTTTCTGGAGTCAGGTTGTTCCACTGATTAATTGTTCAAACTGTCAGGAAATTTCTCCTTAGTTCTAGGTTGCTTCTCTCTTTGGTTAGTTTCTATCCGTTGCTTCTTGTCCTGCCTCCAGGTGTTTTGGAGAATAGCTTGACTCCCTCTTCTTTGTGGCAACTCCTGAGATATTGGAACACTGCTATCATGTCACTCCTAGTCCTTCTCTTCATTAAATTAGACATACCCAATTCCAGCAACCGTTCCTTATATGTTTTAGCCTCCAGTCCCCTAATCATCTTTGTTGCTCTTCTCTGTACTCTTTCTAGAGTCTCAACATGTTTTTTACATTGTTGTAACCAAAACTGGATGCAGTATTCCAAGTGTGGCCTTACCAAGGCATTGTAAAGTAATATTAACACTTCATGTGATCTTGATTCTGTCCCTCTGTTAATGCAGCCTAGCACTGTGTTGGCTTTTTTGGCAGCTGCAGCACACTGCTGGCTCATATTTAAGTGATTGTCCACTAGGACTCTGAGATCCCTCTCACAGTTACTACTATTGAGCAAGGTGCCACCTATACTGTACCTGTGCATTTGGTTTTTCTTGTCTAAATGTAGAACCTTACTTTTTTCACCATTGAATTTCATTTTGTTAGATAGTGCCCAATGTTCAAGATCCTCTGTATCTTAAGCCTATCTTCTGGAGTTTTGGTTATTCCTGCAAGCTTGGTGTCTGGGTGGCCCGCTCGCCCTCGGCCATGCCGCTCCATGCCGTGGCGCTTCTGCGTCGTGATCGGCCACCTCAGCAGAAGCAGCAGCAACAGGAGCCGCAGCGCCCGCCTCCTCGCCGCCCTCCTGCCCCGCACCTCACTCCACGTGGCCCACCCCTCCTCCGCCAGCACCCGGCCTCGTCGCCCCACCCCGCCGGACCCCGGCCTCGGCGCCAGCATGGACAGACCCGCCACCTGGAGACGGATAGAGGAGCGGTGTCTCGGTTCCTAAGACCATCGGAAATATGTGTTTTCCGATGGTCTTAGGCGACCCCTGTGAAAGGGTCATTCGACCCCCAAAGGGGTCGCGACCCACAGGTTGAGAACCGCTGCTCTAACTAGTTTAGGTGAGTGCTGTGTGAAGCTCTCACCTCTCACCTCTTTCTTCCCAACTCATCTTTATTTTAACTTCCAACTAATCTTTACTTTAACTTCTAAATAATACTTTGCTATCCTCTCTATTTTATCTTGAGTATTTCCCAACTAATATAAATAATATCAAAACATTTTTGTTGCAAACAGCAACCAACTTATGAGTGTTATAAACTGAATTATTCCATTGTCATATCTTCTCAAGTTATAAGAATCTTTTAAATCTCACAGCTTGTTAGTTATTAATTCACTATGAAGCATTATTTAGGTTTATTAAGACTGTTTAATCTCTGGAGTATAAAAATAATCTGTTTTCCTTGTGATTGAAATCCAATTGGCATGAAAGTGACCTCCCCATTTATCTTATTTTTCTTTTGAGTAATTCTTCTATTAGAGATTTGAAGGCCTTTGTTCTTTGTAGTGTGACAAGACTGTTATCTTGGAAAAATAACAGTTTATTTCCATTGTAATTTATCTTTTTTAGTCCTCAAGCTTTTTTCTTTTACCTTATTACAACTCTTACAATTATATTTCTTGATTTTTGTAATTTGATTGGACTTGTGAGAGAATATGGGGCATTTTCTTCTTTCTCCATCACCATTTCTTTACTACTTTACTACTAGTTCAGGGTGCTGACTCAGCTGTCTTTGATTCATAGCTTTAATTCCTTTACCATGTTGAGGATGGCCCTCCTTAGACATCTTTTTTATTATTAATGTGCCCAGTTAGTTGGACTTTAATTAAATGTAACTGGCAGACATCAGCAAAAAGCTGGGTCAGGATGAGTGCAATTGGTTCACCTTAAGGTCTTCTCCAGGGGCTAGCCACACCCAACCAACCTAGTATTTTGTTGGACACATGTGATGCTCAAAACCTCAACTTCCTTTATAAGCCATGGTACACCCAGTGAGCCATAGTGATGAAAATCTGAAGTGCAGGTGATATCATGATACAAATCCCATCCTTGGATATCCTTTCCTTTCAATTTGATGCTAGTATGGAAATAGTGCTATTTGTATCATGATTATTATTCCATCAGTTCCCTCTTGTGGCTGTTTATATAATATTTATTAATCAGTTCTATTCAGAGCAAAAAAGCTATAGTATTTTATTATATTTTTACTGTATTAGCTATCCTAAGAACCTTGTCAGAAATTAATTAATTTCATTTTAATTTATTAGTATTTTCAGCCTCCATTTATAAACTTATCCCAGTACCTTTACTACTGTGGCTTAAATGTTTTGCTTGTTTTGCAAAATGCTAAAGTAGAAAAATATAGTAGTTTTGGATGTTTTCCATTGTAGGTAAGCATTGCTTGTCCAGAAAGGATGGAACCGATTACAAAAGTGTCTCACATTCCTCCAAGTAGATGGGCTTTAGTTTGCAGTTTATGCAAAGTGAAAACTGGTGCTTGTATCCAGGTATGTGCTGATTTCTATGCTGTAATCCTTGAGCTTAAAGAATTGAAATGGTTCACTAGCAAGCATATCTCATTCTGATTGGTATCAATATATTTCTCATAATATGAGGAAATAATACAGATTTAGCAGCCGCTTTGTTCTTTGGGAAAAGAAAGTGGACATTAAACAAGTTAGTTAGGCATTCGTAGGATTATGGAGGGTTTCCAATTTGATAGGGAAAAAAGAGATTTGGCATGTGTGTGGGTGCATATGTTCACTGTTGGTACATGGTTTTTTCTGGGAGTTGTGGGTCACATACAGAAAAACATGCAATTTCTTTAAGGAGATAATTTGCTTAAAAGTTCTGTTCAAATCTTGAACTGTTACTAACTCTTTGTGTGTCAGGAAGCGATTAATTGTTTAGAGCGATCTAGTTTTGGGGGGCAATTTAGGAGGAACTCCAGAAGTGGTCAAGTGCATTACCGGAAGCAGTGTTTCTTGATTTTTTTCTGTGATAGGAGGCATGGGCCACTATAATTATGAAAGCTTTATTAAGAGGATTTTCAGTGTCTGTTCTGTTGATGCTTGATTTGTTTTCATTCAACAGTGCTCTGTGAAGAGCTGTATCACTGCCTTTCATGTCACATGTGCCTTTGAGCATAGCTTAGAAATGAAAACAATCCTGGATGATGGTGATGAAGTCAAGTTCAAGTCATATTGTCTAAAGCATAGCAAAACCAAGCAAAATTTGATACTTGATACAGAGAACCTCAAGAGCACAGTAGACCAGAAGCAAACTGAGAGTGAGAAAACCAGTTTGCGTGCTCAGAAACTTCAAGAACTGGAGGAAGAGTTCTATTCACTTGTGAGAATAGATGATGTTGCAGCAGAACTGGGGCTTCCGAAGCTCACTGTGGACTTGACCTTTAATTACTGGAAATTAAAAAGGAAGAGTAACTTTAATAAACCATTATTTCCTCCCAAGGAGGATGAAGAAAATGGCTTGATTCAGCCAAAAGAAGATAGCATTCATACTCGAATGAGGATGTTTATGCATTTGAGACAGGATTTAGAGAGGGTAAGTAGTTGATGCTTTTATAAAGGAAGCTGTTGCAATAAGAAAAAAAATCTGTACTGGAGAATGAGGGATAGAGTAATAATTAAAATGGAAGATACTTTAAGAAAATCTTAAAGGTTGGGAAAAACTGCATCATTGATGAGATTTTTACTTCCCTTTTAACTCTCATTTTAGAAACTGCCTCCAATAAACAGGGAAGGGACTAATCTGGTTCTCAAACATGGCCACTGATAATCTTTTTATTGTGGACATTTAAAGTATCCAAAAGAATGATTTGTGAATGGATAGTAAAATGGGACTAGAGTTATAAAGAGGAATATTTTGAAAAATTGGAGTAATTTAAATGGATTATAAAGAAAGTACTCAGGAGAACATAAGACTATACAATATTAACTGCAAGATAAACTGCAAAGTTCATAAATGAAAGTTATCTTCCTGAGATCCTATATTCCTCTGTAACCAGATGGGTGTCTATTTTTGATTCCTGAAAATCAAAAGAGATTATTGTCAGGTGAAGCAATTACTTTTGTGCATGGTTAATTACAATTTGAGTTCTAAAAAGAATTGTTTTAAACAAAGATACTTAAATATAATTTGAATCTTTAGATTCCATTTTGGTAAATAATTTTAAGTATACAGATATAAATCTCTTGTCAAGGAATTTATCCTTAATGGTTTAAAAAAATATTTTGCAAGCTTTTTCAGGTGCTTGATTTTGTGTTTTCTGTAGGTAAGGAATCTTTGCTACATGGTAAGCAGAAGAGAAAAAATAAAACTTTCTCATAGCAAAGCACATGAACAGATCTTCAATTTACAAGTCCAACTTATTAATCAGGAAATTGCTGCAGGTAATGAATGCATAACAGACATTTTCTATATATTCATATCTCTCTCAACCTTTGAAAACCCTACGTTCACTGGACAGTAATCTTAAAATTCCTTTTCATGAGTTATATAATACTTATATGCTATAGTTCAATTTATGTAATTGTTTGTATTACATTCACTGTGCAAATAATTCTGGATAACAATAGAATATACTAGAATGTGGGAATAGACATCTGGTGAAGCTTTGTTTCAGAGAGAATCTGTCTAGAATTGCACATCAGATATGGAATCATCCCTTTTCTCTGTATCCTACCTTCTATTGTTTTACGAGGCCTGGCCCCAATTATTCCTTCAAATTAATATTTTTATTGAAAGGTTATCCAAATCTATATTCTTCTTTTGCAAAATTACCCCCAGGTATGTCTAGTTTAATGAAGAGAATGATTAGGGGTGACATGATAGCAATGTTCCAATATCTCAGGGGTTGCCACAAAGAAGAGGGAGTCAAGCTATTCTCCAAAGCACCTGAAGGCAGGACATGAAGCAACGGATGGAAACTAATCAGAGAGAGAAGCAAGAAATAAGGAGAAATTTCCTGACAGAACAATTAATCAGTGGAACAACCTGCCTCCAGAAACTGTGAATGCTCCAACACTAAAAAAATTTAAGAAGAGACTGGACGACTATTTGTCTGAAATAGTATAGGGTTTCCTGCCTGAGCAGGGGGTTGGACTAGAAGACCTCAAAGGTCCCTTCCAATACTTCTACTACTACTATTACTACTACTATTACAATTATTATTATTTATAGTGGAGCAAAAAGATCTTGGTCAGATCAGTCCTTGATATCCCTGAGGCTCTTTTACATCACCCCCATTCAAGCAGTCTGCCTTGGAGACTGCTGGATTTGGATAACCTCAAGATGTTCCTCAATAAAAGAAGACAATTATACAAAACTGATATTAAAAATGAAACAAGATCTTGAGACTTGGGGGAACCTCCAGTTATCACTATTAGGCAGAATCGCATTGATTAAAATGAATATTCTACCAAGATTATTGTATTTATTTCAAACAATCCCAATAAAATTAGAGAAAC
>NW_015386454.1:602464-618194 GCF_001527695.2 Protobothrops mucrosquamatus | reverse complement strand
ATTGGATAAAATAATAAATAAATTTATTTGGGCGGGCAAAAAACCTAGGATAAATATTAAAACATTACAAGATAGTAAGAGTAGAGGGGGTCTTGGACTCCCTAAATGGGAAATCTATTATTATGCGGCAGGATTATTATGGATCAAAGATTGGATAAACTTGGATAATGAAAGGATATTAATGATTGAAGGACATGATTTACAGGCCGGTTGGCATGCATTTTTATGGGCCTCTTGGTTTGTTAGGGTGTTTCTTATAGAATCTATTAATGAGTCTGTCAGCTTTTATATCACTAGATTTTACTCAGGTGGCCTAAGACAACGGATATCCCTTCCATTGCACTAAATACTGCAATTTCTATTAAAACGTCTTGAATCAAGAATACGCCTTACTTCATAGTGAGTCTGTCCTGCCACTATGAGAGGTCCCAGTGCCTTCTTGGGGGGGTTTTAAGGTGGAATCTCGAAAAGGTTTCAACAGGCTACAATGGAAAACAAGGTGAACTTTCCCTAAGAACCTTGGAAGTTTTAATTCTGTGACCGGGTTAATGATCTTTACAATAGGGAAGGGTCCTAAGTACTTCGGTCCTAACTTTTTATTAGGTAACTTAAGCCGTAAATACTTAGTTGACAGATAAACCTTTTCCCCAACTTGAAAGGTCCTTTGAGGAGCCCTTTTCCTATCTGCCTGTTTTTTGTATGTCTCGGAAGCCTTTTTCAGAGCGTTTTTTGTGGTTTTCCAGAACTCTTCCCACCCGCTCACCCATTGATCAAGAGTCTGGGAAGCGGAGGGTCCTTGGGGATATTCGGGTATTGGGCTGAATTCTTTTCCTGTGGCCACTTTAAAAGGCGTGGCACCTGTGCTGCTGTGAACAGAGTTATTGTAAGCCACCTCTGCGAAAGGGAGGAGGTCAGTCCAGTTCGTCTGTTGGTAATCGACATAGCATCGGAGATATTGCTTCACCATTGAGTTAGCTGATTCAACCGCCCCATTGGTAGATGGGTGAAAGGCCGATGACAGTCCTTGAGATGAGCCAATTAGTTTGAGAAAACTCCTCCAAAACCTAGCTATAAACTGCACCCCCTGTCAGAAATTATTAGTTTGGTGCACCATGCAGTCTGTAGACGTGTTTTAGACGTCTTGGTCAGTTGTTGGGCAGACGGGAGTCCTTTGCAGGCAATAAAGTGAGCCTGCTTCGAAAACAGATCTATCACAGTCCAGATAGCCATATTTCCCCTACTTTCAGGTAGGTGTACTATAAAATCCATAGCAATTTCTTCCCATAGTTGGGAAGGGTCCACCCCCGGTAGCAACAACCCAGGGGGTTTCCCTGGAATTCTTTTCATGGTGGTACATACAGCACAACTCTGGACATAGTTTTTCACGTCCCATTTCAATCCTGGCCACCAGAATTGCCGGCGGATGAGGTGTAGAGTTTTTATATACCCAATGTACCCAGCCTGTTTTACGTCATGGCTGTGTCGGAGAGCATTAAGGCAGAGGGTCTCTGGCAAGTATAACTTTCCCCCCTTATAAGCCAAACCATCCCTGCATTTTAGGGAGGTTTGATTGTCCTTGAACCATTGGTCGATGAGGAGCTCTTGTTTTATTTTCTTTGCCCCAAAGTCATTGGGGTTTGGGGCTCTTGAAGGTGGGACTCTGTGTGGCGTGAGTTGAGAAGCAGTTTGTGGATTGGAGATAATTACCTCATTAACCTCTTCACGCTGGCTTTTGTACTGGGGCAGTCTGGATAGAGCATCAACTAAGAAGTTTTTTCCTCCCGGTATGTACTTTAGGGTAAAGTTAAAACGGTTAAAGTACTGCACCCATCGCACTTGTTTCGGGGACAATTTGCGGGGAGTTTTCAGTGCTTCTAGATTTTTGTGATCAGTCCATACCTCGAAAGGCACCTTGCTCCCTTCTAGATAGTGTCTCCAGTTTAATAGAGTCCAGCGGATTGCAAAAGCCTCCTTTTCTCACACAGCCCACCTCCTCTCGCACTCAGTGAATTTTTTCGAGGTGTAGGCACAGGCTTGTAGGGTTCCACTCTGGTTCTTTTGCAGTAGTACAGCTCCGATGGCCACGTCACTGGCATCGGCTTGAATTACAAAGGGCTTCCCTGGGCAGGGATGCTTTAAGACCTATTCAACAGCAAATAGTCTTTTTAAGTTCTCAAAAGCGGTCTGACAGCTCATAGTCCATGCTAGTAGTTGGCCCAGACGTGGCTTTCCTCCCTCTTTGCCTGTTTTTAGTAATTCTGTAAGGGGTAGGACAATTTCGGCAAAGGAGGGGATGAATTGACAGTAGAAGTTGGCGAATCCTAGGAAGCTCTGGAGCTGTTTGCGAGTCTTTGGAGGCTGCCATTCAATTACGGCTTTCACTGTCGGGTTCATTTCAATGCCCTCGCTGAAATTCTGTAGCCAAGATAATCTAGTCGGGTCTGGTGAAACTCACACTTTGATAGTTTGACATAAAGTTTGGCATTCAACTGTTTCTTTTTTTTTTAAATAAATTTTTATTGATTTTTCATTAAAAAACAAAAACATAAATCTTTTATCACAATATCAACCCAAAAAAGAATCAACACTAATCAATACATTCACGGACGTGCCCGGTGTCCCCCTCCTGCACCACCCTCTCACTTACCTACACCTTTCTCCTCCCATCCTACCACCACCCCTCCTTCCTCCCTCTTTCCTACCTCCCTTTCTCTCTCAACCATCCCGTCAGTGCAGTTGGGGTATCACCGGGCACCTCCTTAAAAAATCATACATATATATACATATAAATCTATAATACCAACCTACCCCTTTCCCCCCTCCCCCCCCAGGACTTCCCAAAGCTAATCTAGGAAATAAATGCATAATCATCCAATTCTAATCAAAACTACTCAATATTACTACACACTAGTACAAAATTGCTGTGACTCTAAAATAACATTAAATTACAACAACAACAACAAAATTTCTAGTTATATTATATAATATACCTATTTTTCTTCTAAGTTTTTAATCAAAAGCTACATAATAATTTTTCAGTTCATACTTTCTCTGAATATAATCTATCCATCTTCTCCATATTGCAATAAATTTTTCCTGAGAATGATCCTTCAGGTACGCGGATATTTTTGCCATCTCTGCAAAATATGATACTTTCTACAGCACTGGAGATGGATAATCCACGATAGGGTTAACTTAATCCTCCTGCCCAATCAGATCAAGTCAGCCAGTTTTCGACTTGATCTGGCCCAGAGCAGACGTTGCAGACTGGCTCACAGGCAGGTAGCAAACTATTCGTGGATTATCCATACAAATACTCAAAATTAAAAAATATAGCTTTCCTCCCACAGTCCCCTGAGCAGCGTTGGGCTCAACGCTCCTTCGGAGGACTGTTCTAACAGGGATCTTTCCACACAGAGGATTCTGTGGGCCTACAATCCCTCCCTTCCTTCTCCTTTCTCTGAAAGCCTTTTTTTCTTCTTCCCAAGGGCCTGACTCTATTCAATCCTGACAGGATCCCTTACTGGAGCACAGGGGGGTGGGTTTTTTTCTGTCTCCCAGAACTTTCCCCCCCCAATCCAACCGTTACGGAGCTCGCGGCTGCAGCTCCGAAGGCCCAAAACCGGATCGATCCCCCCCCTCCATTCCAAACCGTTACGGAGCTTGCGGACGCAGCTCTGAAGGCCCGAAACCGGATCGATCCCAACGGCAATTACTTCGACGTCGGAGCTTGCGGCTGCAGCTCCGACGGGCGTCAAAGACTCTACCGGGTCGCTCCTAACCTTCCTGAGACCGGTGCAAGCGGCTACGGCTTTGAAGCCTTTGGGGCAGCCGGATCGATCTAAATTGAATCCCTTGGCGCCGGAGCTTGCGGCGGCAGCTCCGACGGCCTACGGGCGCCACTCTCCCGGCGTCGGAGCTCGCGCTGCAGCTCCGAGGGCAGTTAAGGGCCTGAAGGCCTCGGATCGCAATTTTTTTCAATTTCTCGATCCGGGAAGGTTTTCTGCGCCGGAGAACGGCGTTTCTACTTGGGCCCAGCAAGGCAAGGCCTGAGAGACCGGGGGAGGTGCTATCAGGCCGGATCGGCCGCCATTTTGTGGCGGCCACCATTTTGAATTCACTTAGTCAGGCCTCAAAACTAGGAAGGGGAGATTTTTTCTTTGTGTTCAGGCCTCAATTGATTAAATCGGCCCCATTAGATAGCAGACTCTCTCAGGGGTCACAGTACCAGAGCTTTGGGTATAAAAGAGGTAAATTGCCAAAATCCCTCAGGGGCTTCCCATTTAGCCTTGGTACAGGTCCAAGAGTTTGATTGGACCACCTGGTGTCTTAAGCCCTGGTCACCCTGGGCTTGCTGGTGTACAGTGGTTTTAGCCTCCGCGACTGTACTGTTACCACTTATAGTTTGCTGGCCTGGTAACACAGCAAGCCTCACCTGCAGCCTCTGGCCACTGCAGTGGGAACACTGTTATTGCAGGTACACTGGTCTTGGTACAGTACCACTGGTCTGGTGACTGGGGGGGGGATAGGGCAGCCTAATTAATACCTTGCTTTAGACCTTATCAGCCAATTGATCCCTTTCCAGGTGCGACCAACGAAGCACCTGACGAATTTGTACCAGCATGGAAGAGAATACGACCACTGAAACAAGGGTCGCATCTCCTCCTTCAGGGCGGAAAAGGCACAGGTCCCCTTCCCAGGAGGCTGCTGGTAGGATCGCAGCCAAGGCTAACAAGGCTGCTTCTGGGGGGAAAACCTCCAAATTGGCTGACAAACAGGCCAGCAGAAGACACCAGGCGCTAGAGAAGCAATTCTCAAAGGCTCAAAGACAGGCTAGTGCTGAAACTGCTCAGCCTGAGTCCACTTTCTTCGATCTACCTCTAGGGCTCTCTTCTTCTCCTCAGGAGGTATGGGCTCCTATAGAACCCCCCACTTCCTATGATCAAGCGGAGGTAGCAACGGAGGTGTTTACCTTCAGGTCACCACCTACCCCAAGGGCCCCACAGGGCCCAGCGGCCACCTTTACACCCACGGCCGCGGGACTCAGAGGGGAGGAGATATCCCTCTCTTCATTGGATGACAGGATCCAGGCCATAGTGAATAGGGCGCTGGAACGGGCATTTGTGGCCAGGCCTCCTTCAGTGCCCAGAGCGGAATCAGTGCTTTCCCTTCCTCTCTCGCACCCTGTACAACAGAGCTCTCGGGACCCTCCTTCTCCAGCCTGTTCCTCATTCAGTGGGGTTTCAGTGACCCCGGAGCAGGAACAGGCGCTCGATGCTTCATGGTCAGGGGAGGAGGAGGAACCGGCACCAGATCCGCCACCGTTCGGGGGGCTCTTTAATCCTTCTCTCTTTCTTCCTCTCCTCCGCAAAGCTAGCTCGGTTCCACATGGGGTTCCCAACCAGCCGGCCTCAGTGGCTTCCACGACTGAACCAGAGACGGATCGGGTCTTCATAGAACCGGTGATCACTCAGCACCATGTTCCATGCCCTGCTTTGTTTCTCAACACGATCAAGAAACAATGGGCCTCTCCGGGTACCTTCCCTTCCCCAGGTGGTAATGACAAGAAGCTGTTTAGTGTGGCTTCAGAATTAGAGGATGCATTACTGGTACCCACAGTAGATGAGCCCCTGTCCAATTTGTTCTCCCCCTCCACTATTTTGGGTGATATGGCAGAGGCCCTAAAATCGGAGGAGCGCAGATCGGAGATGGCCTTTAGGAGGTCACACCAGGCGGCAGCGTGGTCTATCAAAGCAGCCACCTCGGCCTCATTTTTCTCGAGGTCCGCTCTAATCTGGCTCCGTCAGTTACAGGCTAGGACCCCTCCGGAGGATGTCCGCACGCACCAGGACTTGAGCAAGTTAGTGGCTGCGACGGAATACGCCTCCGATGCATCCTTACATGCTGCCCGGTTTTCTTCTAGAACCTTGGCATCTAATGTGACTTCTCGCCGCCTGTTATGGTTAAGACACTGGCAGGCAGATGCCAAGGCAAAATGGCGTTTGGCAGCAGCTCCATACCAAGGTAGTAAGTTGTTTGGGGACGCCTTATCACCTTTTTTATCCGAAAACAAGGATAAGAAAAAGATCTTGGCCCACATTACCAAACGATCGGACAGGCGTCCTACCTACAATCGTAGGCAGTCCTTTCGTCCAGCTTCCACCCCTCAAAACACACAGCCTGCCTGGACCTTCACTCCCAGACAGGAACGCCAGGCGGACAGGCCAGCCCAGAGACCCAGACAGCAATTCCAGTCCAAACGGCCCTTTCGAGGCGGGGGTCGTCCCTTCCGTAGGAAGTGACCCTCGGCCGGAACCTCCCATTGGGGGACAGTTGTCCCTCTTCCTCGCTCAATGGGAGGCGACCACCACGGACGCCTGGGTCCTGGACACCATCAGACACGGCCTCTCCCTGGAATTCATTTCCAGTCCTCCAAGACGGTTCATTGCTTGCCCACACCCAAGAAAATCCCTTCGCAGGAATCTCATGCAGGAGGCCATCAGGCACCTATTAGACATCAGAGCCATAGAGCGCGTGCCTACGGCACAACAGGGACTAGGATTCTACTCCATCCTCTTTGTGGTTCCAAAAACATCTGGAGGATGGAGGGCAATCTTAGACCTAAAGCGCCTGAACCATTATTTGACATACCGAAGGTTCAAAATGCAAACACTTCAGTCTATCCTGGGCAGCATCCGAAAGGGGGACTATCTCACGTCGGTAGACCTCACAGAGGCCTACCTCCATATTCCCATCACCCACAATCATCGACAATTTCTCAGGTTTTATTACATGGGACATCATTACCAATACAGGGCACTCCCATTCGGCCTGTCGTCGGCCCCAAGGGTTTTCTTCAAGGTTCTGGCTGTCCTCGCGGCACACCTGAGATTGAAACCAATTCGGGTGCAATGTTACCTAGACGACATCTTAATTCGGTCGACCTCACCGCATGGAGCTCGGGCAGATGTCAGTCTGGTAATAAGTGTCCTACAGAATCATGGCTTTTCAGTCAATTTCAAGAAGAGCCAAATAGTCCCGGCAACCAGATTACTTCACCTGGGGGCAATCATCGACACAGTAGAGTGCCGAGTTTACCTGTCCCAGGAACGCAGAGACAGTATACGGAGCCTAGTTCTCAAGGTATGCAAAACAAAGACCTTGTCTCCGGTCGGTCTTTCCCAGCTCCTGGGGAAGATGATTTTGTGCATCTCGATCGTTCCCTGGGCCAGGTTACCCTCGCGGGACCTCCAATGGCTTCTGCTACCTTACCAGAAGCAGGGCACAAGCACTTCCACCCGAGAGGTAAGGATTCCTCCACACGTCCTATGTTCCCTCAGATGGTGGGTCTCCCCAGCTATGACCAGGGGATCCTTCAAGGAGCCGAGTCGGCTCACCATCACAACGGACGCCAGTCTGTTTGGATGGGGAGCCCACTATCGGTCTCAATGGGCACAGGGTCGGTGGTCTCGGTCGGACCTCAGTCACAATATCAACTGGCTGGAGCTAAGGGCCATACATCTTGCTCTTCGTCACTTCCGCCACGACATTACAAAACAACACGTGTTGGTCCTTACGGACAATGTGGCGGCGAAGGCCCACGTGAATCGGCAGGGGGGGACTCGGTCCCGAGCGCTCCTGACCGAAGCCCAGCAGTTGTGTTCCTGGGCAGAGACCAAGCTCGCCTCACTCAGAGCGGACCACATATCGGGGGAGGCGAACACGAGAGCAGACTTCCTGAGCAGGTCCACGGTGGACCACTCAGAGTGGCGCCTACACCCGAGACTATTCAGGGAGATCACGCACAGATTCGGGATGCCCATCATAGATCTCTTTGCCTCCAGGTCAAACACACAGCTCCCGTGGTTTCTTTCACGCTTTCCAACACCGGAGGCGGAAGGAATAGACGCCCTTCGGACGTCATGGCCGGACGGCCTACTCTATGCCTTTCCTCCCCTTCCCCTCCTCCCAGCAGTCATACGCAAGCTTCTGCAGGAAAAGGCAGAGGTGCTCCTAGTAGCCCCCTTCTGGCCGCGGAGACCTTGGTTTGCCGACCTAGTCGGCCTTTCCCAGTCGCGCCCTTGGAGGATTCCCCCAGACAGGATAGCCCTGACACAGGGGGACCTGATGCACCCGGACCCTCAATGGCTCCAGTTAGCCGTCTGGCACTTGAACGCCAGATCCTAATGCAGGAGTCATGCTCTTCGGGGGTCATTGAGGTGATCCAAGCAGCCCGTAGACCGGCTACTAACCGCATCTATGATGCAACGTGGCGGAACTTTTGCCAATGGTGTTCCTCGCGACAACTTCAGTCATCAGAACTCACCGTTCCACACATATTAGAGTACTTGTTAGGTGGACTGAACAAGGGATTAGCACCAAATACCTTACGTAGGCAAGTTGCGGCTCTTTCGATCGTACTTTCTTGTAGTGATACTGCCTCCTTGGGTCAGCATCCTCTGATCCGTTCCTTCCTCAAGGGCGCCACTAATATTAAACCCCCCGTGGTACACAGGTACCCCTCGTGGGAGTTACCAAGGGTTCTCCAAGCTCTTACAAGGGCCCCTTTCGAGCCCCTTAGTTCGTGCGACATGAGGTCCTTGACCATCAAGGTCGCCTTTTTGGTAGCTATTACTTCGGCCCGGTGGATCTCTGAGTTGGCGGCTCTCTCGGTCAGGGAAGACCTGTGTGTCTTCCACCGGGATCGGGTCGTCCTCCGCTTAGACCCCACCTTTGTTCCCAAAGTCAACTCCCTTTTCCATAGGGCCCAGGAGATCGTGCTTCCTGATTTCTGCCCGAATCCATCCCATACTCTAGAACGGCAGTGGCATTCCCTGGATGTTCGCCGGGCCCTTCGTTGTTACATCAAAAGAACGGCCGCCTTTCGTAATTCCGAGGCTCTATTCATTTCCTTCCACCCGGCCTCCAGAGGCCGGAAGGTCTCGGCTTCTACGATTGGCCGTTGGATACGGGCTTGCATTGCGGGAGCGTATCAGGCCAATTCCTGGCCTGTACCACGTAGGGTCACGCCCCACTCTACGCGCAGCACGGCCACCTCGGCGGCTTGGGCCACGCAAGCCTCCATCGAGGAGGTATGTAGGGTGGCTACGTGGTCTTCCCCGTCTCCATTTATCCGTCATTATAAATTGGACAGGTACGCTTCTGCGGAGGCATCCTTTGGCAGAAGGGTTCTTCAACAGGTGGTGCCTACCCAGAGCCCTGGGCAATGGAGGGCAAGTGCCCAGCTCAGTCCAGCCTTCCCCAAGGGGGCGCCTGGCTGCGCTTACCTTCTCGTCGAGGCTGCTGCTGCTGCTTGGCTCGCTCTCATTGGCCAGGTTGCTCATGGTGTGTGTGGGAGGGCAAAATGTGTGGGTCAGAGGGAGGCCCAATCCCTCTCCGTGTGAGGAGACCTGGCTTTGTAACCAAAGCATCCTCAGCAATAGGATGGGAGACCACCGGGAGAGTGACGATGAGGGGAAAAGGGAATGGCAAAAGGGCAGCAGGGCTGGTTGTGGCCAAGTGCTAAGGCAGGACTTCCCTCAGACTCTTCCTCCCTCCCTCTCATTATAATCTTCCTTCCTTCCTTCCTTCCTTCCTTCCTTCCTTCCTTCCTTCCTTCCTTCCTTCCTTCTCTTCTTTTTCCTTCCCCTCTTCCCTCTTCAATCTCCTTTCCTTTTTCTTCCTTCCCCTCTTTCCTTCTTTTTCCTTCCTTGTTCTCTTCCCCTCTTCCCTTCTTTTTATTTGTCTTTCCTCTGTCCTTTTCTCCTTTCCTGCCCCTTCCTGGATGCTCAAATGCAAAAGAGGAAACATTTCTCGATGCCTCCTTGCCTTGTGATCAAATGCCACTTTTGCTAGTAGTTTGTGGCCACTTAAAAGATTGAGAACAAACCAGGCTCAGTTTATCCAATGCTTGCATTTAGTGGGGACATCCACAGACAACAGTACAGCAAAACTGTCAAAATGGTGGCTGTGACAGTTGATCAGATCTCCTCCATTTTTTATGTGCAACAGCTTTAGTGTTTAGGAACAGAGGTAGCTTAGTTGCTTTTCTATTAATACATAATCCTTAAAAGGGCTCTCTTGTAGGGACCCTGCCTTGGTCTAATTCAGACTGGAAATATAGCAAAGGAAAATATGTCCCCCCCACTCTGCTTTATCCTGTTTTCCCCACTGTAAATGGCTGTTTGCAACACATAAGGAGGAGATGCTCTCCTAAGAGCTCACAATTCAAGAATACCTATGTTAACTTGGATTGCCAACAAAGTTCTGTCTGTGACAAAACAGAACACAAAATTACTTTCTCCTTTGAACTGGGGCATTTCCAACCAAGTTGCCTCTCTTTCCTTCCTTCCTTCCTCCCTCCCTCCCTCCCTCCCTCCCCTGCTTTTTTTTAAGCTGCCAGAGGCTCCGGGGAGAGGTGCAACAGGCAGGCAGCGGTGGGCAGAGGCTTCACATTTTGACCCCTCCCCCCTTGTTGCCTTTGCATGGCTCTCAGCTCACCACTCCCAGACCTGCGCACATGTTTGTGTGTGTACACGTGGGCGGGTGGGGGGGTCTCACCCCTATCAGCCCCACGCCCTCAACAGAGATCTTCTGCGATGGCAGGCTGCAAACTAATGACAGCTATTTTTTGGAGTACTTGTTTCTTTTTCTCAACGTGCTGCCAATTTCATTGTGTCCTACTCCCCTCAGCTCCCACTCCCAGCCCCATGGAAGGCTGCAAGAAGTTCCCACTGCAGCTTCTCTTGTCTCTCCCGTTCTTTTCCTCCCCAATGTCACAGCGTGGGGCTGCAAGGAGTGAGATCCCCGTACGCGCACACACAAACATGCACGGATCTGGGAGAGGTGAGCTGAGAGCCACGCAGAGGCCCTTCAGGCACAGAGGCAACGATGGGGGGAGGGGAGGGTTCAAAATGGGAAACCTCTGCCCGGAGCCTCGGGCAGCTTTAAAAAATGAACCTGTGAAGCATTCAGAACACAGTCCCTTTCCCAGCTCCTTCCTTCCGCCCAAGGGATGACGGGAGGGGGAGAGATTGCCAGTGCTGCCGGCGGCCATGCTGCTGCTGGCCGTAGCTATCCCACGCAGGCAGGAGTGGTCCCGGTGAAAGGAAAGTCTGGTCGCTGCAAGGCTAGGTCAGCGAGCGGGCGTAGCGCTGATCTACTGGTGGGGGCCATCAAAGCCAGAACGCGCTCAGCCTTAGATCCACGGGAGGGCCCCCCTGCCGCCATCTCTGCCCCACTATGGGGGTGCACGGAGAAGGTGGTGAGCGCTGGCATCTTGGGAGAAAGAGAAATGCTTTTCTTGCATTTTTTCTTTCTCAGTGGTCAGCAGGGACAGTAAGCAGGGATGCCGGGCGCTTGCCGCCTCCTCTGTGCATTCAGAGGCCGGGGGCAGCCGCTCACTGGCCCTTTCCCGCCTCCCTCCTTTCTCTTCAGGGCACCTCCAGCTTCCGAAAGTGCCGATCAGCTGGAGCCTGGCACTTATCCTGGGGCTTCTGCTGAACCTCGACAGCCCTACAGCTCCAGCTGTCTCTCCCTCAGGCTTCTGCAGTGCTGCCGCCACTTCAGCTCATTCCTCTCCTTCCTGCTACCATTTCTCTAGGACGGTCATGTACCACCTATCAGGTGCCAAAGTACCACTGGTGGTATGCGTACCACCAGTTGTAAAGCCCTGCTCTAAAATATGCTTTGACTATGTCCCATACATTCTGAGTTGATGTCTCTTCCTTTTTATTTTCTTTAAAGAAGAATTCTTTATCTCCAAGTATCCTGTATAGAAATTTCTTCTGTCATTCTAAACAACGCCTTAGGGAGTGTCTTTCTTCCCTTTTTTTCCTATTTTACTGCTTCTATAGTCCAATTTTCTGTCTACAGAAAATCTTCTTGCATTAAAATCTCCTATCAAGCAAATATTTTGATGTTCCATTTCCAGTATTTTCCTGTGTAATTTTTGATAAAATTCATCTTGTTTGTTATTTTTTATATATTGTTACCATCAATATCTGTTTTTGATTTATCATTATTTCTATCATTAACATTCTTCCTTCTTCATCTGAATAGACCTGTTTGGATTCCAATGTCTCTTTTATATATAAAACTACTCCTCTTTTCTTTTGGTGTGCTGATGTAAAATAAAGTTTCCCAATTTTTGGGCATTCCAATAGTTTATGGTGTTGTTTTTTTATGTGCATTTCTTGTAGATAAATTATATCTATTTTTAGTTTCCGTAATCGTGTAAAGATTTTTTTTCTTTTTGATGGGGAGTTCAATCCATTTATATTCATTGAAAGAATTCCACTTTCTTTCTCTATCTTCTTTACTTATGTTTAGGTTTTATTCTCCTAGTGGTCCTTTCCTGTCTCTGTTCTTTTATCACTTCCTCTCCTTCTTGATCTGTATTTTCTTTTTCTTCTTCTTCTTCTCTTTGTATGGGTATCTCTTCTTCTTCTTCTCTTTGTGTGGGTATCTCTTCTGTTACTAATTTTTTTCTGTTTTTCATATTCCCTTGTGATTCTTGTGTTTTTCCTTCAAGGAAACTTCTGTGTCTCTCATAGAACTCTGTTACCTTAAAGATGGAGTCCAAACTATATCTTTTCATGTCCCAATTAAGTAGGATCCTCTCTGGGACCAGCCATCTGAAATTCACTCCTTTTTCATTTAATTTTGTAGTCAAAAATTGGTAGTATTTTTGAGAATCTCCTCCTAGGGATCTGTTTCAGGACCACAATTTCTTTTTTTTCTATATATCAGTCGTTCATCTCTCACTCTTTTCAGTATTTTATCTCTTATTGTTTTTTTCACGAATCTAACATGCACCTCCCTAGGAACTCTATGTCTCCTTGCGTAGTTTGAGTTAATTCTATATATTTGATCCAGTTCTCCTTCTGTTTCATTTTTTCACCTTTCTTTTCCCCCCCATGTTTTTTATTAATTTTCCAATATTACATTTACATATTTGAAAAGTAGCATGGCGGCTGAGCACAGTAATTCCATTACATTTGAATGTCATCAGTACAAATCTCAAAGTATTACAACAACTAATTCCCTTTCTATCCCCCATAATATCTACTATCATATTCGAACCAATACATTTCTTATTCTATCAATCAAACAAAAAATACTTTTCTAGTATTCATCAATAATCTTCAGTCTATACATATCTTAATTAATTTGACATTCCATCTTTTAGACAATAACCTAGTAAGTTTTTCTTAACTTTAATTTCCCATTGATATTTAAATTTAACATTTAATCTTTATCATTTCCAGATTTTAAATGATTCCAATTTCTAAGTCTCCTATCTCATATTTGGGGCTAATAATTTTTTTCTTTTCTTTTCTTCCTTCTACTTCCTTCCTTTCTTCCTTTCCAGAAAAAGAAAAAAAAGAGAAAAAAAATAAACCACCAACATTTATATCACAAACCCATATACAAATTTAATTATTAGAATTTATACTTCTAAGTTTTACTTAATCTTTGTCTCAACTCATAACAATATCTTAAATTCAAATCTTAGTTATTTGTAAACATTCAAACTTTTAGCCAATCAGTGACCTGATGGTTAATTTTCCCTTAATATTTTAGTATAACGTTTAATATTTATTTTTTACCAAATTTTTAATTAAACACAATTCCTTTATCACAATTCCTCATACAATCTAATATTTAAAATACACCCCTTATATATAAATTCTACTATCTATCTTAACAAACTAATAAAACAGTATAGTATTCTTATTTCAAATTTATATTTCTAGGTTTCATATGACCAAAATTTTCTTTATCTCAAATTGTTACAATATCTTGTCTTCAGAATATATATTCTATCCATTTAGATATATTCTATTTTAGATCTCATGTGTAGATCAAAACCCCAATCTTTTTCAATCTTATTTTAGCTTTTTTTCTCTGCCAGGTCATTTTTCGTATCTTTGCTTTTAAATCATCAAAAAGATCTCCTTGTATTATTGTGGCTATTGTTTGATATTGATAAGAGTGTCCAATTAATGTTTTCTTAAGAGGACTAGCTGATTTAGCAGGTCGTCCCTTTGTTTTTCCAGTTTGATGCAGTTGTCCTGAAGTATTTATCTTCTCTTTCATCTGTTTTTCTTTTTTATCTTCAAATTCCTTCTGGTTTATAAGAAAAGTCCTTTCCTTGTTCTCTATTATCGGTTTCTTTTTTGTGTTTTCCATTGTCTATATTTGTTGAGTATCTAAGTCTTCTGTCATAGCATTTGGTTGTTTCACTTTCTCTATAGAATTCTGTATAGATGATTCTTTGGTTGAAGTCATAATTTGAGTTTGCATATCCAGACTTATACGTAGAGTTTGGATAATTGCTTTTAACATACAAAGAATTTGCTCCTGTACTTCCTCTGTAGAAGAAATCCATTTCTGTTCTTCTTCCATTGTAGTATATTAAACTAAAAAAAACAAAACTTACAGTCAGAAAGTCCACCAAGTGAGGAGCTGAGTTGGGTTTCTTGCAGATGGTGCTTCAAGGTTGCTTTATATCTTATCTATTTTCAAAGCTGTCAACAAGTCTCTCTTAAAGAATAGCAAGTTACGTCTCAGAGTTAGTTAGATCTTTTCAGTTCCCCCCCCTCTATTTTAAGGGGAAACCCCCCCAAATCTTCAATAGTAATTAGAGTAAAAATCAGAGAAAAAAAATATAGAGAGTAGAAAGTTACAAGTCTTATAATCTACCAATTTTAGGAAACAGAATTCCAATTAGGATCCCAGTATTTTTCCAACATTTTAAATTCCCGAGTGGTTGATTGCCTCTGTTTCTGGAGGGAAGGCTAAAATCCCCCTTTCCTCACCACAGGGGGGAAAGTACTTAGCAGCTTATGCAGGTAATTAAGTAATTAGGATGTAAGAAAGGTAGTCCTCACCCAGTCCTGTCTACGCTGCTTTGAAGTTGCCAGATGGTAATGTGACTTTGGTTGTTAGCAGCCTAGGGACGAGCCATATTTCTATGGCCGGTCCTTTTGTCCGCCGGTTTGGAGAGATCGCCTGCTCTAACGGGAGAGTTGTTGCTCTCCCGTGATCCAGCAAAAGCCCCTCCTTGCTGGTCGCCTCTTCAGGGCGACTTTTGGCCCTTTTCAGGGCCCCCCAGTGATGTGAAACTGAACGGGGGAGAGAGAGCAAATCTCCCAGCCGTCCATGGCGGCTGCGTGACAAACCGGAAGTCCATTTTTTTCACCTTTCATCGCTTCAGCAAACAGATTAGTAATCAGTTCTGTTAGGTCTTCCTCCTTGTCTTTGGGTATGTTCTGTAGTCTTAAAAAATGTGACACTTTCTCCATCTCCAGTACTGTGACTGTATCTTCCAAGCTTTTATTTGCCTGTGCTAATCTTTGATTTTCTTCTTTTATTTCCTCCATCTTTTTCTCAGTTTCTTCTGATTTCTCTTCCATTTTGTGGATTCTTTGCTCATTCTTTGTAATCATTTGTTGGAGGTTTTCTAATTATGAATTTATATTGAAGACCTCATTTATTTATTTATTTATTTATTATATTTTTACCCCACCCTTCTCCTTGCGGACTCAGGGCGGCTAACAGCCTAATAAAAACAAATACAAAAGTACAAAAATACTACCATTAAAACGTAATTAAAAGGAAATATTAATTTGGCCTTTGTTATTTTAAAAATTGTTTTAAAACCCAACTAAAAATACCCCTTAGGCCAGTCCTGCCAGCTTAAATAGCCATGTCTTGAGGGCGCGGC
>NW_015386454.1:599687-600696 GCF_001527695.2 Protobothrops mucrosquamatus | reverse complement strand
GGGTGGAGTAGTAATTAGACCTCGCCACCCTCATTGCCACTAGGTAGGATCTAACATGCATCCTTGCCTGTGCTCGGTCGGATTCGGTTCGGGTAGCCCTCCAACTGCTCTCTAGGCGTCTTTTCCGGCGCTTCATCTCTCTCAGCTCCTCGGTAAACCAGGGAGCTAGTTGAGATCTGCGTCGGGTCAGAGGCCGCAATGGCACGACTCGGTCCAGTGCTGCGGCAGCGGCCACATCCCAGGCCGCCGCCAGATTTTCAGCCAAGTCGTGGACTAGATCCTCCGGATATGGCCCAAGCTCCGTCAGGAACCTCTCCGGGTCCATCAGGCGCCTGGGACGGAACCATCTAAGCGGTTCCGTCTCCCTGCGGCGGGGGGAAGCGGTCCGGAAATCCATCCTAAGGAGTGCATGATCTGACCATGACAAGGGCTCTATAACTACCTCTCCCATTTCCAGATCATTCTGCCACTGGCCAGAGACAAAAATTAGATCTAGTGTATGTCCTCCCGTGTGAGTGGGGGCATGAACTAATTGGGTCAAGTCCAAGGTCGTCATGGAAGCCAAGAACTCCCGAGCTGCCGCCGACGTTTCACCCGCCGATGGCAGATTGAAATCACCCATGACTATAAGTCTGGGGGTCTCCACCGCCACCCCGGCTATTACGTCAGCCAGCTCAGGCAGGGCCGTTGATACATAGCAGGGGGCCAGGTATATAATCAACAGGCCCACTTGTACCCCTTGCCCCCACTTCACAAGGAGGGACTCTCCACCGTCTATCTGAGGCACAGTGGTCTCCCTCAGACATAGGCTCTCCCTTATAATGACCGCTACCCCACCGCCCCTACCCCGGGCCCTCGGTTGATGGAATGCCTGGAAACCCAGCGGGCATAGATTAACAAGGGGAACTCCCCCTTCCATGCCCAGCCAGGTCTCGGTGATACCTGCCAGGTCCGCTCCCCCCTCTTGAATGAGCTCTTGAATGAGGGGGGCCTTATTTACCACGGACCT
>NW_015386454.1:589773-599457 GCF_001527695.2 Protobothrops mucrosquamatus | reverse complement strand
GCTCCCGCCATATCTGCCCCTCCCACTGACCGTACTAATCACACCACCCTCTCTTAACCCCCCAGTCTCCTCCCTCACCGTTCCGCGCCCCTCAGACAGGACTGGCCTTGGCCTCAGAGAGGGCTCCCCCAAGTCCCCTCGGGCCAACCCCGAACCCCCTAAAAATTTGATAAAACACCCCTCTAAGAAGACTCTCAATCTTTTTCTCCTTAGTTCCCCTCTTGCTGTATACCACCTCTCGGGGTTCCACACCCCTTCATTGAGGCAGGCCCTTGGGATGGTATTGGGCCATGCCTGCGCGATAGGGGAATCGCGCAGGGCCAGCAGTTCCTTCCTGGGATACATTCTGGTCCACAACAGGAAGTCCAGCAGCAGAGAAGGGGGGGGGAAAGTCCTCATGATGGATTAATCTTGGTCAGGGGCCTGAGATGGATGAAGAAAGATTAGCAGCAGCAGTTTGTTGTTCTCATTGTCCCCCATGGGGGGGGAATGGCAAAGTCAGCCGGGCCCCAACCACACGAACCTCCAGGTCCACGCCGGGCCCCCGCCACCTCCACAGAGGCCGGCCGCAGGATCTTCCGCTGGAGGGCCTCAGACCAAAATCAGCCCTTGGCCTCCCCCGGCCCTCAGCCTCCACGGGCGCGGGCACAGGCATCCGCGCTCGTCGGGCACTCACCGGCTCCCGCCGAGCCCGGGCGCACTCCACCGGGCCCCAATCCTCCGCCAGGCCGAGCCCTTCGGGGCAGATCCCCCGTCGGCGCCTCTCGGATCCTCCGCCAGGCCGCGTCCCTCGGGCCGGATCCTTCTTTGGGCCGCGGCCTCCGCCTGGGCCACTAGGCCGGGCCGCCGGGCTGCGTCCTTTGCCCTTCGCCTGGGCCGCTAGGCCGGGCCGCCAGGCCACCGGGCTACATGCCCCGCTGGGCCGCATCTCCCGCTGGGCCACGTCCTTCGCCCGGGCCGCTGTGCCGCTGGGCCGCATTCCCCGCCTGGGCCGCTGGGCCGCTAGGCCGCATTCCCCGCCGCGCCGAGATCTCGCCGAGCCGGGACCTCCACCCACGACTCCGCCCGTAGCTCCACCTAGCCGAAACCAGGTGGTCGCGCGGCAAGCTGCCGGCTATCTCCGCTCCCCGAATTCAGGGTCGCTGAGCAGCCCCGACCCTCTGGAGGCTCCCCATCTCCGCTGAGGACTCCGCGGAGTCATGGAGCTAACCCCGGTAGGTCCGCCATCATTAAACAGCAAATTATGTCCAAATTATTTCTTGTCTCCTTGAGGTTTCTTCTTGTGTCTTCTTTATGTGAGACGATTGCTTCTTGAATTGATTGAAGTGTTGTTTGCATTTCCTTTTGAAAATTGTTCACTTTTTGTTGTTGAAGTATTGTTTCAATAGATCTCTGATATACTGGACTGGGCGTTCCAGATGATAGTGCTGAAGCTAGTTTTTTAGCAGTTTTAGCAAGGTTTGGAACACTCATTTTTATTTTTATTCCCCCCCCCCCAGTTACTCTATCATCAATCTGTTGTGCCCCCTGGAAAGCATCCTTATCTGCAAAAAAAGCAAATCTCATATTCAATATACCATTACACAGTTTAAATTTAATATCATGTTGTGTAGTTCTTATAGTTCTTGTCTAGTGTGCCACAGAAAACAAGAGTTTTGTAGTCCCGCTTTGCCTGTCTGGAGGGGAAGTTGAAAAGTCTACTACAGCCCTCGTGACCGGAATCCAGAATCCAAAAGTTGTAGATCAAGCGATGTTTGTAATCCAGAGTGGCCAACAGGTCTTAAACCAGCCAGTAAGACCACCAAACCAGGGGTGGTAAAAAACCATATTGTCCTCTATCTCTAGATATTTCTTAAAATCCCAGATCAACCGACATTTGTTATCCACAGTGAACGATATATTTCCATACGTTGATGATAGAATATCACATAGAGTCCTGTTTCTTTCTATCTTCAGCTGTTTATTACAGTTCTAAAGGTTTTCAAGGTCATTCAGCTGGCTGCTTATCTGTGTCTGGGTTCTATGCCAAGTCTATCCCAGACATAACATACTGAAAGATTTTATTTCCGCTTCACCATTAGATGTCACTCTCTCCCAAATAATAAAGATTTAAATTGAAAGTTATTCATAAGATTAGTCTCATCCTGCTATTTTTCAAGCACAAATTAATGATTTTCACAATTGTTCAATTTAGCAAATATAGTCTTTATTCTGGTTTATCCTTCTGGTTTATCATTCTGTATTCTCTGTTCTCATCCCTCTTAAAGTTTTCTTCCTGCCGCTTTTGTTTCTCTGGTAGGGCAGGGGAAAAGTCCCCTTCCTCCAGTCACGCCTGGGGAATTCTTGCCTTTGGGAAATTTGTCTGTTCCAGGGAATAGTGTTAAAAAAATGGTAGAGAGGAAGAAAATATTCTTACCCAGTTCTACAACATGCTGTTACTAATCTGCTCGTTAGGGCTAACCTGCGCCCTTCGCAGCTGTCAGTAGGCCTTGGACAGATTGTATAAATGCGGTCTGTCTTCCTTCTGTCGGTTTGGAAGGATTTCCTTGGATCAAATGGGCTTAACGCCATCTGCCCGTGATCGACGAGGGTTCCCTCCTTTATTGTTGCCTCTCTGGGGCAACTTTCAGCCCTTTAGGGCCCCCTGGCAGGAAGAAATCAGCTTTCCCCATGTCTTTATCGCTACAACCTCAAACTGGAAGTTTTCCTAGTTGTCCACTCTTATTGCTTCTACAGTGTTGCCCATTGGCCCTGTCCCAGATCACTCAGTCCCTCCTAGGCCAGGTGGGCTCAGATTATCATCTTTAGGGCCGTGCAGAAGAATTGTTGAATGCCTGCTGGATAAAATTGCTTGGATTTGTTTCCAATTAGAACTCGTGCATCGTGCAAGTCCTTATGAGATGCCTAGGGAGATGTCTTGCTCTGTAATTTGGGAAATGTTTGGTTCTGTTGGATCTAAGGAAGTGGACAGGGTCCTCTGTGCTGTCAGTGCAACTACCTGTCAATTAGATCCTTGTCCCTCCTGGCTGTGGAAAGCCTCCAGGATGATGATCAGCAGGTGGATTCATTCAGTGATAAATTCCTCACTGCAAGAGGGGACATTCCGAGACTTTTTAAGGAGCCTTGGTTTGTCCTCTCCTTAAAAAACTATCATTCAACCCCAGCTATCTGAACAACTTTCTTCCAGTTTCCCATCTTCTCTTTTTAGAAAAGATAGTAGAAGAGGAGGTTGCTTAGCAGTTTGAGGGTCCTGGATGAAACGGATTTTCTGGAACTGTCAGAACCCTCATTTATTAATTCCTCCTTTCTGATATTCTTTGTGCTTTAGCTGTCGGATTCTGACATTCTCCCAGGAGGGGGGAGGAGGGGGAAAGGGTTTGTAGTGCATGCTACCTCTAACTGCTTTGATGTATCCTCTTCGGGGTGTGAATGGAATGCCTCAGGGCCATCTGTCTTATCTCAGTGTGGAGGGAGGAAACTGCAAAGACCTGAGAACCTTGAGAGATGTGCCTTATTGGCGCATTTACCACGTCTCATTGTCACCTATGGATTGCCCTGTTTGAACCGACCGGATGGACAGTTGGGGTGGGGTTATTATTATGCGGGTTTTACCTATCGATTTGGATGGGAAACCCTCAGATCCTGCCTAGCTTTCCTGCTGTCTGTACCTGCCAATAAAAGTTCCTTTTGAAATGAGCAAGTTTCTTTCTTGGTAGGGAAACGGAGGCAGTTCCTTACATTAGGCAGGATCTGCAAGGTGGTCAACCCGGAGAACCATTCCTACTGTGGGGACCGTGCAAGATAATGTCTAATCACAGCAGTGAGAAGAGGGAAAGCGAGCTCTTGGAGGAGGCTCCCCTGAAGGCTCGTCTGATGAGGCACACACCTGGGAGAAACCGAGATGGTCGATCAAGGTGGGGAAGAAGGACAACTGGGACATGAAATCCAGAAAAGTAACCCTCAAACGCGGCAGCCATCAACCCGGTTGGAAGCACGAGATGGCGAGATCACTCAACATCAATGAAGAGGAGGGTTAGAGGCCAGCACGCTCCGACCATTTTCTTAAGCAAGCCATCAGCATGCTGGTGGAGGCATTCAAAAACCTCCAGGAGGAAGAGGCCAATCCATGCCTTGGCTCGATAGCCATGGGACAGGATGAGGAAGAAGAGATCTGGGAGAGTGAGCTCGCGAACCCCAGCCCTTCTACAAGTGCTTCAGAAACCGTTGGAGCGGCAGCCGAGGCCACCATCCCAGCCCATGTCACCCCAGCTGGAGGAGACGGATGCCGGGCTAGAAGGAGGAGACCTCATCTGCCTGACTGCAAAATCCCAGCCCTGGGGGTAAAGTACGATGGATTGCCCCAGCAGTTGGGCTTCTTCCTAGCCCATGTCCTGAGCTACATGCACAAATACGGGTGGGCCATCCCCGGGGACCGCAGACATGTCAGGATTGTAACCCTAGCCCTGGAAGGCATTGTGGCCAGGTGGATGGTGACCCTGCATAATGCTGATGCACCCGAACTCCAGAATTTTAATCTGTTCATGGCAGCCCTGAGGCGGAGATTCAAGGAGCTCCTAGCAGATCGGAAGGCTAGGGAATGCATCAAGACAATAAAGCAGGGCAGGCGACTAGTGGCCAAATGCACTGAGGAGTTCTGAGACCTGGCGAGCCCCCTTAACTGGCCAGAAGAAATTCTGGTTGGCCTTTTCAAAGATGGGCTGAATGACGACTTCTACCAGGCCTGCATCACTCAGGGGATCCAGTGCACCTTCACAATTGGTACATCATGGCAGAAGAGGCAGAAATCGACCTGGCACATAGTCAACGGTGAATGGGTCCAACGTGGAGGCGCCCCCCCAGAAGGGAAGGAGACAGCTAAGATACTGACTGCGAACCCACGCTTGACTGCCTGCTTCAGATGTGGTAAAGAAGACCATCTAGCAGCTGTGTGCTGTTCAAAGGTGCCAATCCTGAGGGTGGACTGGAGGAAAACCTGGGAAAACATTACTGCATCCCCAGGAAAAAGCTATGAGAAGCGCCGAGGTCGTAGAGGTCCAACCCTCCAAAACCCAGGGAGGGAGAACTCCGACCCCACTGGAGAAACCGCCGGAAACCTCCAACAGCGACTCAGACAACGAGCCCCTGGTAAGTGGACCCATTGCACCCCTCACCAGACCCATAGAACTGTTCATCCCAGAAATGAAAGAGAAAGTAGCTCTTAAAGCTCTAATAGACTTGGGTTGCACCCGTTGCCTAATCAGCCCAACCCTAGTGGGGAATTTGGGAATTCCGGTGAGGAGGCTGAAGAAGCCCATTTCTTTTGGTCAATTAGATGGCTCCATTTCAGGGGGAGTTCCAGCTACCCTGGCAACCTGGCCGATTGAACTCACAATGGGGGACCATACAGAGACTCTGACGTTTATTGTAGCCCCAGGCATAGAATGGCCCCTAATTTTGGGGATGATGTAGTTGAAAACTTGGAATCCGAGTAAATTGGAGAATGGGAGAATTGAGGTTCCCAAAAAGGAAGGCAGTGGTACAGAGCAGGGAACTGAAACTGAAAAGGGGGAGAAGGTCCGAGATGGCGGCAGTCGCGAGTGACAGGGCGTTAGAAGGCATATCCAAGAAATACCGAGATCTGGTCGAAGTTTTCAAGCGAGGAGAGGTCTGATGAACTGCCTCTTCACTGTCCCACTGACTGTGCCATCGAAATCCTGCCAGGAGCTAAGCTGTCTAAGCCCAAGCTCTATTTGATAACTCCTAGAGAGCTCAAGGAGCTGTAGAAGTTCGATGAAAAGAATCTGGTGCAGCGATTTATTCAGCTGGCACGGCCGAAGACGGCCGCCCCTGTGCTATTCCGGGAAAAGAAAGATGGGTCTTTTCACCTATGTGTGGACTATAGGTCTTTGAATGCTGTTTTTGAGAATAAAGTCTACCCCTTGCCATTAATGAAGGACATGCTGGTCCATCTTTCCAAGGGGAAAATATTCTCCAAATTGGATCTAAGAGAAGCATATTACCGAATTAGGATAAAAGAAGGGGATGAGTGGAAAATAGCGTTTAATTGCCCCTTGGGGTGCTTCCAGTTCTGAGTGCTGCCCTTTGGGCTGCAAGGGGCGCCCATGGTATTCATGCAGCTGATAAACAAGGTCCTCCAGGAGCACCTGTATAAGGGGTTTTTGGTGTATTAGGATGACATCCTAATATTTACAGAAACGAAGGAGGAGCATATCAAACTGGTTAGGGTGGTTCTAAACAAGCTCCATGCAGCCCGCCTCTATGATAAACTTTCAAAGTGAGAGTTCCACAAGGAAAAAATTGATTACTTGGGCTATAGGATTTCCCACCAGGGAATAGAGATGGACCCAGAGAAGGTACGAGCGGTGTTAGAGTGGGCGCCACCTCGCACGAGAAAGCAATTGCAAAGCTTCCTTGGATTCATGACCTTCTACAGACAGTTTATTCCATCTTTCGCTCTGATCGCCCTCTCCATCACTAACCTACTAAAAATGAAGGGAGTGAGCAAGCTAAAACCCAGTCAGCCGTTGAAATGGACTATGGAATGCCAAGCAGCTTTTGAGAAACTAAAGAGGCTTTTTTCTGCCGAGCTGGTGTTAAAACACCCGGACCCAGAGAAGCCATTTGTCATCCAGGCAGACATCAGTGATGTGGCAGTGGGAGCGGTACTGCTTCAAGAGAATCAGGAAGGGCAATTGCAACCTTGTGCGTATACCTCCAAAAAGCTGACTGAAACTGAACAGAGGTGGGCAGTGTGGGAGAGGAGGTGTACGTAGTGCGCTGGGCACTTCTCACTTGGAGGCATTTCCTGGAAGGGAGCAAAATCCCCTTTCAGGTGTGGACTGATCACAAAAATCTTGAGGCACTGAAAACCCCAAGGAAGTTATCCCCAAAACAAGCTCGGTGTCCCAGCATTTCCACCGATTCAATTTTTCTATTAAGTACATCCCGGGGGGGGGGGATTTTTTGGCCGATGCCTTATCAAGGATGCTGCAGTATAATAGCATAAAATTTGGCATAATCAAACCCTTGATGACTCTGAAACAATTAGCAGCCCCTGTCACCACGAGAACTCAGGCAAAGAAACTGATGCCGGCGAGCAGTAAAATAGAGACCCCAACCATCGCAAAAAACCACATTTGAACAATGAAGCAGGAACTGGGTTTAGACAAGTGTTAGAAAAGGACAAATGGTTCCTTAGCCATAAAAACCTTTGCTCAATGAGGGACGAGCTGCCCTGGGTAGGAGAAAAATTAGACGTGCCAAAAACCCAGAGAGTAAAAATCATGCAACTTTGCTATGACTTGAAAATGGCTGGCCATTTCGGGTTCGTGAAAACCCTCCATCTGACCAAGAGGCAGTTCTGGTGGCCCTCTATAAAAAAGAACATTGAAAGCTATGTGGCTAGCTGCCTTGTCTGTGCTGCAGCCAAGCAGAGACATGGGAAAACACTGAGATTATTACAAGCAGTTGCTAGCCCTTCAGCACCCTGGAGAGAGATCTCTATGGATTTTATAGTAGAGCTGCCAGAAAGCGCAAGAAACACTGTAATGTGGGTAGTGACGGACTTATTAACCAAACAGGTTCATTTTGTACCCTGCCAGAAAATTCCTACTGCTAAAGTCTTGGCCAAATTGTTTGTACAGCATATTTACCGGCTACATGGGGCCCCACAACGCATTATCTCAGATAGGGGAGTCCAGTTTACTTCGGAGTTCTGGAGAGCCTTTTTGGACCTATTTGGCACCAGTCAAGCCTGTCATCTAGTCATCATCCACAAACGAATGGTGGGACAGAACGTTCGAACTCAATACTAGAACAATATCTGAGGTGCTTCATAAATTACCAACAAGATTGCTGCCCTTCGCGGAAGTAGCTTACAACAATGCAGTGCACTCGAGCACCGGTTACACCCCGTTCCAGGTGGCGACAGGACAAAGCTTTAACCCAATGCCTGAGTTACCTGTCAACGAACCCACCATCTGCTCCCTGAATGAATGGTTTAAATAGCTACAAAACACACGGCCTCATTCATTCAGGGAGCGGATGGTGGGTTCGTTGACAGGTAACTCAGGCATTGGGTTAAAGCTTTGTCCTGTCGCACAACAAGATTGCTGCGAGGGAGGCTTATAAGGCACAGGCAGATAAAAAACAAATGGAACCAAAACCATTCAAAATAGGGGGGAAAGTATATCTCTCAACCAAATTCCTAAAGTCTTTGCAGCCCTCAAAAAAGCTGGACCCAAAATTCGTAGAACCATTCCCAATAAAATGCATAATTAACCCAGTAACAGTGGAATTGGAACTCCCAAAACGTTAAGACAAGTTCACCCTGTGTTTCACTGCAGCCTGCTTAAATGGAAGCTAATTTCTCCCTTAAGGCCAGCAGGAGCCCCTCTCCCACAGCCCATTATGGTAGAAGGGGAACAACATTTTGAAATTAAAGAAATATTAGACTCCAGGAAACATCATGGGTTGACCCAATATTTGGTAGCGTGGAAAGACCTCCGACCTTCCCAAAATGAGTGGGTATACAAGAAACATGTCAGAGCCCCTAGATTGCTAAAAAGGTTCCACGCTTGTTATCTGGATAAGCCTCATTAATGTTGTTGTTTCAACACTCTCCCCTTTATTATTTTTTCTTGTCTCCAGGTGGATGTCTCGTTTTTCTAGAGGGGCGGCATGTCAGAATCCTCATTTATTAATTCTCTCTTTCTGATATTCTTTGTGCTTTAGCTGTCGGGTTCTGCCATTCTCCCTGGAGGGGGAGGAGGGGGAAAAGGGTTTGCAGTGTTTGTAGTGCATGCTACCTCTAACTGCTTTGATGTATCCTCTTTGGGGTGTGAATGCAATGCCTTGGGGCCATCTGCCTTATCTCGGTGCGGAGGGAGGAAACTGCGAAGATCTGAGAACCTTGAGAGAGGCTCCTTATCGGCCCGTTTCCTACAGCTCATTGTCTTCTATGGATTGGCCTGTTTGAACTGACCGGATGGACAGTTGGGGTGTGGTTATTATTATGTGGGTTTTACCTATCGATTCGGTTGGGAAACCCTCAGATCCTGCATAGCTTTCCTGCTGTCTGTACCTGCCAATAAAAGTTCCCTTTGAAATGAAGCAAGTTTCAAGAGTTCTGCTCTCTTGGTAGGGAATCCTTTCAGTCAGGATTTAGGCATGATTATGGGACACAGACAGATTTGGTCACACTTATGGACAGTCTCTCGCGTGAGTGAGATGGTGTAGTGTAACCATACTTGCTATCCTTGACCTCTCAATGACTTTTGATACCATCAACCATGGTATCCTTTTAATAATAATAATAATAATAATAATAATAATAATAATAATAATAATAAAGTTGGAAGGGACTTTGAAGGTCATCTAGTCCAACCCCCTGCTCAGGCAGGAAACCCTATACCATTTCGGACAAATGGCTGTCCAGTCTCTTCTTAAAAACTTCCAGTGTTGGCGCATTCACAGCTTCTGGAGGCAGGTTGTTCCACTGGTTAATTGTTCTCACTGTCAGGAAGTTTCTCCTTAGTTCTAGATTGCTTCTCTCCTTGATTAGTTTCCACCCGTTGCTTCTTGTCCTGCCTCCAGGCGCTTTGGAAAATAGCTTGACTCCCTCTTCTTTATGGCAGCCCCTGAGATATTGGAACACTGCTATCA
>NW_015386454.1:574364-587967 GCF_001527695.2 Protobothrops mucrosquamatus | reverse complement strand
TTGGTCTGTTTCTTTTAAATAATTTAAATCCCTCTAGCTGTGTGTTCCATGTGTGGGTTTCATCCCACCATGTTTCTGTAATGGCAACAATATCATATCTGCCCTCATTAACCTGAATTTCTAGTTCACCCTGTTTGCTGTTCATACTCTGTGCATTGGTGTATAGACATTTGAGTCCTTTGTGACTGGCCCTGTGTTTATTTTCTACATAACCTGTGTGGTGCCTGAGTTCCTCTATTGTCTTACCACCTATTTGGTTAGTGCACTTTGTGTGGCACTCGCTATTAGAGGCTTCATTTTGCTTGACAACAAGGTTGGTATTCTTGTCCACACATACATCTATGCTACATGCACTGGTAGCCCTATAATTTTTAGATTGCCGGGGACAGGGTTGTTCTGTATCAATTAACTCACTGTCCCCGCTGTTTAGTTTAAATTTTCCTCCAGAAAATCTGTGAATTTATAGTTGAGTAACTCAGTCCCTTTCTTTGTTGGATGCAAACCATCTCTTTTGTACATCTTTTCATTGGGCCAGCTATGCAAGTTGCACTGGTTCAGCTCCTTTCGCTGGTCCCAATTGGTGTTAATAGGGAGTGAGAGATCCACCCCCATCTCTCATTTGGACTACTCTAATGCATTCTGTATTGAAATCCTTGAGCTGGTTCAGTTCAGCAGTCTTTGGGGCCCTTAGAATGGCCCATTTACACCTCAGCTACTGGTCTGCTTCTGGATGCAGTTCAAAGAGTTGGTTATGACTTTTAAAAAGTCCTTAATGGCATAGGTCCAGGCTACCTGATAAACCGTCTCAGAGGGCTTACTACAGATCCCATTGGTCAAAGAGCTCTGAGTATTGGGATCCAGTAGAACAGCCTTCTCTGCCATAGTACCCACCATTTAAAAATAATAATAATAAATATCCTACCATCCAAGGTGAGATCTGTTTCCATCCTCCTATCCTCTATAAGAGCCTAAAGACCTGGCTCTGCCGTTTGGCTTATGAACCCAATTGGGGGAGCACTGTTGTGGAGGTGGCTACCAGATTGATAGCAAATCCCACTCCTCGCTTCCTGCTTCCTCACCTGCCTATCTTATATTTTCATATCATGTGTTTTCATTGTTTTCTTTTTCATTGTATTGTTCAATTACTTTGCTGCTGTTATGTTTACACTTCTTTCATTTCTGTTTTTATTGTTGCAAGCCACCTACAGTAGCCCCACAGCAACATAGGCAGCAAATAAATTTAACAAATAAATAAAAAGAGAAAAATAGGGAATGTTCAAAAATTGCAATTTATATATGTGTGAGGTTGCTATATATAACAGTTTCATAAAGGATATATTATATATGTTTTCATGATAAAAGTTGGGTCTTAAATCTCTCTCTCTTACTTTTATCTCTTTCAGGTCATTCCCTGACAAGTGCACTAGAGAATACATTGTTCTACCCTCCTCCTCGAATCACTTTAAAATTAAAAATGCCAAAATCACTGGGAGATTGCAAAAGTAACTTAAAAACTGGTACCAAATCACTTTCTCTTGATAACAATGCCATGATTTATAACAAAAGAGGTATTCCACTATCCAAGGGTACGTTTATTTCAAATATAAAGTCCTACTCAAGATTTCAACATGAAAACAGAAGCAATGGCTTACTGGAAGCCATTACGAAACCTAGAATTGAAGCAAAGGATACTGGGTCTGAGAATTTATCAGAACCTATCCATCCTGGGCAATCATCTGGCAAACCCCTGGCACTTCAAGCTGCATTGCATGGACAGTCTTCTGTTGGAAATGGGAAAATTCAACACAACTCTAAATTAGAAAAATCTAATGGCTTAATGAGCAGAGTTGGAGATATCAATCAGAGAGACAGCTCTAGCCAAACACCATATGAACAACATTCTGTACTCCCTGCCCATCTGGCTAGCCAGAGTACCTTCAGAAAATCCACAATGGAACACTTTAGTAGGTCCTTCAAAGAAGCAACCAACAGTTTGGTGAGGACTACAGAAGATCTCAGGTGTGAAAAACCCTCAAGAAAGCTTTCAGTGAGAGAGCGTCCATGGGGCAAGCAAACTTTTGAATATCAAATGGGGAGTGCTCCCTATCAAGACAATGATGGGTATTGCCCTGATCTGGAACTTAGTGATTCTGAAACAGAGAGTGAAGAGAATAAAGGGCAGATCAAATTGAGGAAAAGTACCTTAGGCAGAGAAAGCCCAAATAAAGACTTCAGTAGAGATTGTCAAAATAGAAAGAAAAGAAACTTGATTTCTCATAGTTCAGTGCAAAGGTGATAGAAATCCCTGAAAATGAAAATAGCTCAGCTTTGTGGGTGTCTACGTAGTGATTATAAACCTTGGGAAATCTCCAGGTTAAGAGTGCAGGGTCCACAAACAAGTGACAGTGTTTATCTGAACTGTACAGTGGTTTGCTCTTTTGAGGAGTTTGCTTCCTCCTCCCCAAGTTATTGTGGGCAAAAACTCAAAAAGCTCTTTCATCATCCTGTGACAATCTACAAAGTGACCAGATAATTCTTGTTCCAGCTGCAATAGATTCTCATTTCATGAAAATGCTTCAAGCTCAGCTTTTGGAAGAATTGTAACATTTCAAATGATAATGTCTGCTAAAGTGTTTTCCTGAATTGAGTCGTGACTACTAGAAAAAAATCATGTTCTCAGTTAATATTAGAACAAATTATATGATCCTAACTCCTTAGAAATAGGATCGATTTTAACTCAGTGGGACTTGCTTTCAAATAAATATTATATATCATCAGAATATATCATATATCTTCCTAAACTACTGAGGAAGGTTTATAAACTCCACAGTTAATGCTGCCAAACACACACTGACCTCTAGATTTTTCCCAATAGCTAATTCCTAAAATTTGTGTTCCTTTTCACTATTATAAATTGCTGTATTCTGTAAATACCTTTTACCTTCTAGTATTTTAAAATTATTTTTAATCCCTTTATACATAGTAACGTTGTGCATTTCACTTGTAAAATAGGTTATGCAGCCAGCCAATAAAAATGGCTGGTGTGTGGATAATATTTAACACTAGAAGTACTTAATTTCTTTAACATATTTAGGCAATCACTGGTGATGCCAGATTTTCCCATATATTCTTAAAACTTGATCCCCTTCCCAACATCTTAGTATTTTTGTAAGCTAACAAATATGTTCAGATTTCTGAGCCAAAATGTTTAAAATCAGTTTATGCAAAGGTCTGTGTACATTGAATTCTAGGTTTCAATAATCAAAAGTCAAAAAGTATTTTTGATTCCCAAACATCTTCATAGCTACTTTATTTTTTTTTTAAACTAACACATTGTAATATTATAAAATGCACACATAACTTCATTACATAATTTATTCTTTTGTTCATCAATGCATACATTGCTGCACAGCCGATTTTTAATCAGAATAAAAAATCATTTTATTTTTGGAGCAATCACATATTAAGTAATGTAATGCCATAATGTGAAACAACAATAATTGCTGTACATCTGGAATCTAATAACAACAAATGAGGGCCTTGATGTCCTTGAAAGCCTTAATACTATTCAGTGTAGTTAGGAAAATAAATTGACTCATGAGAGTTATATAATAAATTTGGCAGGTCTGTGCTTTTTGTTTTAAGCATATTTAAAATTGTTTTGTCAACTTTTGTATCTATTTTTTGTCTTTAAAAAGCTGTATTTTTAAAGCATTTCCTTTGGTGTAAATATGCAATTGTATTTCGTTTTAAGTTTGTTGAGAAAGAGTAGCCTGTATGTTTTGAGCCATTCAGAATGGTGCTAGAAAATTCATTTCTCTACATACTGGTTCTGACTGAATTGGGATACAATTTTTCAGTAGCCAGGGGGAGAAAACATGGCAGTCAATGACTCATGCATTGAGGGGGAAAAAAGGTGCTTCTACAAGCTACAACTGTTTTGCAAATATTAGGTTGATGATTTAAAATAAATCTCATCAGGCAATAGTGTTTTCTGTAATACTTTTATATGATTTCCATAGATACATGAAGGATCCTTTAACTTCATAATTTCAAGTATCTGTCTCCAAAATATAATTGCTAGTTTTTACAAATGTTCTAGCTAACTTTGCAGTGTTACCTTTTGTTTTCTTGTTTTGACACATACACATACCCAAATTCAGTTTTTTTGAAAAATGGACTGTCTTTTTCAGACGTCTCCTTTTTACAATACTTTTTCATTAAATTATGAAACTGCTAACCTTACCTTCTTCATTGTGATCATTGGAGACTAATACTTGGGAAGACTGCATTTAGTGCTTTAGTTAACTCATGAAAGACTAGTAACATTCCTCCAAAAAAAAAAAAAAAAGCACATGGGCAACCCCAGGTGTGTGTAAGTGGCCTTGAGGACCTTAAAGTACTTGCACATAATCCAGGATAGTCTCCATATAAAGATTTGATAATGTATGATTCTTAATTTTTATAGGATTAAAAATCAGATGAAATATAAATATAAATAAGTTTGTCTGAGTTTTAATGAATTCTGTGCATTTGATTTTGTTCCTTTATTAAATCAGTATGTGAATAAAACAAAAGTTCTGAATCAAACATTTTTAAAAATACCTTACCCTTATTGCATTTATTGATAAATAATTCAAGATGATAAATATACTTAATACTCCTTCCTCTTCCTCTTTGCTGCACAAGAACCCTGTGAGGTGGATTGGCTAGAGAGAGAGTGACTGACCCAAACTCACTCAGCTGGCTTTCATACCTAAGATGAGACTAGAATTCATAGTCTCCTGGTTTCTAGCCTGGTGCCTTAACTACTAGACCAAAATCATCCCATGTTATATAAGACAAGAAAAGAAGGAATGCCTCTTATGAGTTTTTGATAACTTTTTTTCAGAAAAACATGCAACTTTCTGCCTAATTAAGAACAGTATTTTATTTGCTTGCTTTTACACAAGTAACATAGGAATGTTGGAGCACTACTTACTACTATTTCTTGCAATTAGTTTAAGATCATGGCATTATTGTTTCTTTTAGGAAATGTGTAACATATAGGTTTGGCCTAACAAAGGGATCCTTAGATAGCTTCTAAATGAAGAATAAGCTAAATACTTGATTAAAAAAGAGGAATATATTAAATATAAAGTAGGTCAGTTATAACAATAATAATAGTAAAGTTGGAAGGGACCTTGGAGGTCATCTAGTCCAACCCCCTGCTCAGGCAGGAAACCTTATACCATTTCAGACAAATGGCTGTCCAGTCTCTTCTTAAAAACTTCCAGTGTTGGAGCATTCACCACTTCTGGAGGCAGGTTGTTCCACTGGTTAATTGTTCTAACTTTTCTCCTTAGTTCTAGGTTGCTTCTCTCCTTGCTTAGTTTTCACCCATTGCTTCTTGTCCTGCCTCCAGGTGTTTTGGAGAATAGCTTGACTCCCTCTTCTTTGTGGCAGCCCTTGAGATATTGGAACACTGCTATCATGTCCCCCCTCGTCCTTCTCTTCATTAAACTAGACATACCCAATTCCAGCAGCCGTTTCTTATATGCTTTAGCCTCCAGTCCCCTAATCATCTTTGTTGCTCTTCTCTGTACTCTTTCTAGAGTCTCAACATCTTTTTTACATCGTGGTGACCAAAACTGGATGCAGCATTCCAGGTGTGGCCTTATCAAGGCATTGTAAAGTAGTATTAACACTTCACGTGATCTTGATTCTATCCCTTTGTTAATGCAGCCTAATGACCTAAGAAACTAAGACAAATTAAAAACACACATAAAAACTATATATTAAATAAAAAGAATGGAGTGCCACAAGGTTTTATTTTCTTTTTCCTCTTCAACATGTACATAAAATCGATGGGTGAGATTATCTGCTGATATGGGGTTTGGTGTCATCAGTATACCGATGATACCCAATTATGTCTTTTAACTCTGGGCTGACCAAATAGATTCTTGAGGTGTTGTGGAGGCTGTGTGGGTTTGGATGGAAAGGAACTCTCTGACTTGGTCCTTCCAAGACCAAATGACTCTGGGTGTTTGGATCACCAAGATGTGGGGGTATTCCATCTTTGACCTTGAATGGGATATCATTTCCCCGTTCAAGAGTGGTATGTAATTTGGGGGGGTCTTCCTGGATTCAGCTCCTGCTTGGTGAGCAGGTGGCAGCTTTATCCAGAAAGTCATTTGCACAGCTTCATCTGATGGACCAGTTGTGTCCCTTCCTAGATTGGGGACCCTTCAGACTTTCATGTCCTGGTCACTTCACAGCTTCACCGCAAAGTACCCTAAAAAGGATGCCCTTGAAGGCCACCTCAAAGCTTTAACTGGTCCAGAATGCTGTGGCATGGACAGTGATGGACATGGTTCAGTATGCCATGTAACACCTCTGCTTCATGAGCTGCACTGATTTCCAGTTTGCTTCTGGGTGTGATTCAAGGTGCTGGTTGCTACCTATAAAGCCCTACATGGCATCTGGTCTGGTTTCTTGAAGGACTACTTGTCTTCCATAGTATCTGCCTGACTGATTCAATCTGTCAGGGTTGGTGTGGTCCAGGTTTCTCTGGTTAAAACAATGCAATCTTCTAAGATCCCAAAAGCATATCTTCTCTGTAGCAATACTCTGGAATTAGATTACCCCACATTTGAATGACTCCCACACTATTGGGTGTTTCCAAAGAGCCTTGAAAACCTGGCTCTTTGTCCAGGCAAAGTGTGATTTAAGCCCCTTCTTTTCCTTTGTTCTCATCTGGATCTGTTCTTTCTGCCATTTTTATTCCTTTTTATTTTGTGCTGTTTTCATGGTTTTAAATGTTTTTCATAATTTGTAAACCACTCAGAGTCTTTGCAAATCAGGCAATATATAAATAATAATAATATAGGTAGTCCTCGACTTAATTCATTTAGTGACCATTCATTTTAATATGCTGTAAGCCGCCCTGAGTCCTGTTGGGAGAAGGGCGGCATATAAGTTTAATAAATAAATAAATAAATAAATAAAGTTATAATGGCACTGAAAAAGTGACTTATGACCATTTTTCACATTTAACAATGGTTGCAGCATCCCTGTGGCCATGTGATCAAACTTCAGATGCTTGGCAACTGGTTCACACGACCATTGCAGCATCCTGAGGGTAATGACCTTCTGACAAGCAAAGTCTATGGGGAAGCCAGATTCACTTAACAAGCAGATTACCAACTTATCAAACTGCAGTGATTCACTTAACAACTAGGGCAAGAAATGTCATAAAAAGAGGCAAAACTCACTTAACAAATTCTCACTATCAACAGAAAATTTGGGCTCAGTTGTGGTCATAAGATGAGGACTACCTGTAATAATGTACTGCTCTCCTAAATTGGACAGAAAGAGCAGGCAATATAATTATAACATACTAATATTACCACCAAAAGCCTGTACTTTCCTGCAGCCTTTCAAAGATGCAATACTAGGGAACAGAGACTTGGTGATTAAGTGCAACACAACAAATCCAGTACAGTAGGAAGTGGACTTTCAGATCACTTGATTCCAACCCCTGCTTGGACTCAGAAGCATTAGAACTTCATATTATTCTAATTTAAACAAAGTATCTGAAATAGGTTCTGTTAATATTTGCTATGCAACCCAAGGAACTGAATTGGTTTTTAAAATTTATTTATAGATATGCACATAACTGGGACATCAAGAGTTCAGCTACATACAATAATCTTTATTCTCAAGCAGCAACAATTGTGCTTTGTTTTAGTTGTAACTAATTAAATGAGTTGCCAAAAATTAGTTTGTTTTTGACTAGACATTAAAAACATTGGCTCTCTGCACTGCACTATGTGGCTATCATAGGTTTGATTTGCAGGACAATACTAACTGGATTGTACTTTCTCCCAAGGGATCCTTGGAAAATAGGATTACAATTATATAAAATATTTGCTTCTTTCCCTCCCACTTTTTTCCAGCTTTTGTTGTCTATATACTTTCTGAGAACTAACATTATGTAGCTACAGAGATCTTTCTCAGATGTTCTCTTTTTGTAATATTAGTATACCAGAATTGTAATAGGTACAACAGAAAGCAACAGTTTTAATGTAGTAGTACATAAGTACAGTACTGTGGTAACCAATAAATAACTGGTTACAAATAATTGGAGATACTCATCTGGAAAACAATAATTTGGGAAAGATGATCTAGACTGATAATAACCTTGATACGTGGTAGATGGTGGAAGAAATGCTTGCTCTTTCTACTTTGTACCTTTACTGGTGTCTGTCAACTGGGAAAAGAGTTGTGCTAATATTCAGGTTTCCTTTCTGCAAGGTTGACTAGCAGCTGCATCAGGCAGTTTTACTAAGGCGATAAACATTAACAGGGATGTGAGAAGGAGCAGACCATGAAATAGATTCCTCATCACTCTTTGTTAGGAAAGATCTGTCAGTTAAATATTGTGTCCTGCAAGGTGAACTGGAGGAAAGGAGAAAAATGCATCAGAAGTAGGCATTTATACCATAATCATCTTTTGGAGCACTCCTATAGAGATACAGTTTTATTTTAAAAAACTTATAGGTACAGTGCATGAAATATGAAATATTGGTGATGACGTATATCTGTATATCTCTGTCCCAGATGAAGTAAATGTTGGAGTCTTCACGATGCCTGAAGGTTATAGGGGTCTGGATGGGGAATAACAGACTTCAACTGAACACCAATAAGACAGAGTGGCTGTGGGTGGGCCCCTCTATACCCAGGAGTTTATCATCTTTGGTCCTGAATGGGGTTGCACTGCTCTAGACAGACCAGATATGTAACTTGAGAGTCCTCTTAGAGTCATGTCTCCTGCTCAAAGAACATGTAGTAGCTATGGCCAGGAGGCCCTTTGCCCAATTCCGTGTTGTGCGCCAATTATGTCCTTGCCTGACTGGGAGTCTACATCTGGTCACTCATGCCCTGGTCATCTTCTGATTGGATTATTGCAACACATTCTACACGAGGCTACTCCTTAAAAGTATCCAGAACCTTCAGCTAGTACAGAATGAGTCATACTGGGTGTCCAAATAAGGGCACATATAATACCCTTGCTCTGTGAACTGCACTGGATATCTATTTGCTTCCAAGTCCAATTCAAGGTGTTGGCCATCACCTATAAAGTTACCTACAAAACCGGCTTTGCCCAATCCCATCAGCCCATCTAAGTGATGAGGCATGGAAGGTATGCTACAGACCCCATCAATCAAAGAATTTCGACCGGAGGGGTCTAGGAAGAGAGCCTTCTATGCCACTGCTTTGTGGAATATCTTGCTCCCAGAGGGGAGGAAAGCTCCCAATGACTTGGCCATCCACAAAGGGTCAAAACATTGCTGTAGCCTTGTGTGGGAATACAGAGGACCATGCAATCATGGGGCTGGCTAGTCCCTTGAGAGTCCCCCTGCCTATAATAATCTAACACTACATGGCCATCTTAGTATTCTGCCCCCTTTTTGAAGTTTGTCATTATTCTTTTAATTTTGAATTTTTTAATCCTAATTTAATTTTTAAGTTCTAATGCTATTTTTACATGTTGTTTTATTTATTGGTATATTATATTGTACACTGTCCAGAGCCTCTCTTTGAGGGAGATGAGTAATTTAAAAATATGAAATATAAATTAATAATAAATAGTCTGTTAATGGAAACAAAAGAAAAATATTTGTAATTTGTTCTGTTTTTCTGGTGGCTTCTTGCATTAAATTAGAAGTTTTCTTCTAGCTCAGTGGCCCCCAATCTTTTGGGCACCAGGGACCGGTTCCATGGAGAGAGGGTTTTCTGCAGACTGGAGGGAGCATGGTTTTGCATGCTGCCAGCATCCCGTGGATGGGGCTTCAATTGTTTGAGCAGCCCGGTTTCTAGCCCATTGCTGGTCCACAGACCAGGGGTTGGGGATCCCTGTTCTAGTTAACTCAACTGTACACATGCAGTACACATTATGTTTGTGGATAACAGCGGTGTAATTAAATTACTAGAATGGGCCACTTGATAAAATACCTGCTCTTTCTGCTAGATCAGACCATTCTCTTTCTGATCATTTGCTTTACCCAAGTAAGCTTCATGCTAAGGGGAAAAAATACATAGTATTAGAATAAAGAAATTGGAAATTGTGTTACAGCTCAATGGTGCATAAAGTAGCTATTGGAGGTGAGGGTTATGTTTTAAAATAAATAACACAAGCAATGCTGATATCTGGTTTTTAGTTTAGTAACATAGAATTTTGTACTCTTGAATGATTTCTGACTAATTTTCTGGAAGTATATGCAGTAATTGTTCTCAAATTCTAATCTTAGAAGGGTTGTATCCTGCAGAGATAAGAACATGTGGCTCTACATTTACTACTGTATTACAACTCTCAAGATATTTTCTCATTGGCCATTTGGCAAAAGTTACTGGAAATGGAAAGTTTAAAGCCAGTAGTAGACTTAGCAGACCTCAAAGCAGATGGTATTTCCAAAATATCACAGGAGTGGAAAATCTGCACATTCATCCTGTATCAAGAAAGATTAAATGTCAGACTTCTTAGCAGCCATTATCAATACCTGATTATTTTGCAGGCCATCTCTTGAAGCAGTTGGGAATTTGCTGCCTGCTTTCCTGTAACAGAAGAACTTTCAGATGTCCCAACCTCATGTTACTTTAAGTCCATTCCAAGCTACAGATAACCCAAATAGTTTTAATGACATGCACAGTAAAACGATTGCTAATTTTTAAATCATCCTAATCCTAAACATCTCACACTCCTCCATGTAACATGCCTTAGTCTCAAATTCCAGTCTTATAAATCCAAAATGTTAGTCATTTCAGGCAAGGACAATAAGCAAAGTGCCAGGTAAGCTTCCAATCCTGACTAGTGCATGCAGTAACATAACAGCACATGTATGCCACATTAATTCCCAATGCTTAACTCAAGGATACAGCTTGATGGTTAAGGGAAGCTATTCCTTATTTTGTCTTTCATCTTTTAAACATGGTACTGGCTTTTCTTACATAATTATTATGTTTCAAAAAGTATTGGGAATGCTGCAGGTTAAGAAAGTTTGGCCTATTCATACGAAGCTTCCTCCACCTCCAAGAAAAAAAAAGATTTTGGCTAATTTAGCTTCAGTTTTCCTCTTGGTCTAGAAATCAACTAAGTGACTTGGTTTACACATTTTCCTAAACTGTAATGTAATTGGTTTAAATGGTATGGTTTTAAATAATTGCTTATAGTTTTATTATGCAAACCCAACAATTGAGGAGTGTATTGAATCACAATTGAAGGAACCATATATTTGGTTTCAGCTCAGTGCAGGTATTTAAACTTGGTCAATACACAAATGTAATTTAAGCAAGCAAATTTACTGAAATATGTGAATCCAGTCATACAATCTCAGTTTAATCTGCTCAGTATTATAATTATTGCAAAGCTGCTTTAAAAATTGCAGGATGGTTACCAAATAAAAGATAAGTAAGCAGCTTACAGATGTTGTCTTGTTTACCAGCCTGAGAATTACCAGTCACAGCCAAGAGTAGTATGGACACATTTATGCATTTCAAACTACAAGTTGATGAGCCAAGATTTTGCTCTAAATGTCAAAAGAGTTTACAGCCCTTCAGTTTAAACTTGCTCCTGCTTTCTTGGGTTCTCGATCTTTCCTCGCCCAAATATAATATATAATTATATTATATAGTATAATATAATTAAAAGGGGAAACTAATTAAGATAATTAAGGAGTATATTTAAGAAGGGGAAAGTAATTTTGTTGCCAAACCGGTATTTTTAATCATGTGCTAGCCTATCAGTTATAAGTAGCCTGGAGACTGATGGGCGATAGGATTAGCGTCCCATTCTCACGTTGCTTCAAATTCGCTTACTCCCCAAAATTGAACAGGGAGGCTCTTCGTATTTCGCACGTCGCTAGTGAAAAGAGGGATAGGGACAGAGATTGCAAACGGCGGGTTCTACCTTCTTCACAGTTTGATGCACTTAGCAGAGTCACTTCTTCCTCGGTGTTAAGAATTAATAAGTTCCAAAGTTGAAATCGCGGCGTTAGAAATTGATATTTTTCCCGGGCATCGTTGCAACAAGAATAACTCAACAACGCCTACAGAGAAGGAGAGTCGGTCGGACCTTTTCCAGTTGCTGTCCCCGGAGATTATCAGTAGCTTCGTCACCGCTGCAGCCCCATCGCGGGTAAGTCACGGAAGGCCCGGACAGCACTCCTTGCGCTTCCTCGTAGGCCATCTGTGACGTGGCCGGGGGAAGAGCAGGCCTTCCTACTTTCCGAGATCCCGGGAAGGAAGGGGCTTCAAGGCTTTATTTTCACGTATAGATTTAGCCTGGAGATTGATTGGGGATAGGACCGGCGTCCCATCATCAGTGTTACTTCAAATTCTCTTTCTCCCCAAAATTGAACTGAGACGATCTTCGTATGTATTTGTCGCTAGTGAAAAGAGGGACAGGGATTTGTGTGGCTTCCCACTCACGGAGAATGAAATTTTCAGTTTAAAGAAGGCGGCATTTTGCCCCCATCCCTTCGGGAAAGTGCTGTTTTTGCAGCGCGAAGAGATTTTTTTTTATAGCGCTCTCGATGCCTGTGCAATCGGCAAGCATCAACACGAGCATTCACCTCAGTGCAGAGAAATAACTAAATTTATAACACTTCCTAATTCCCTGGAGGGGCTAAACTTAAAGGGTAGACTTAATCCAATGTACATATTTATTTGTAATGTTTGGGCTCCACGTTCTTAATGCAGCCGGAGCGGATTGTCTGGCTACCATCGCTGGGCAAGAAAAGCCCCGTGTTTTAAAAGTACCTCTTTGCTACTACTGATCGTTCGAACTTCAGCGCGATAGGATAGCCCGAACCGATGGGTTTAATTTTTAGTAGCCATGGAAAACAATCCTGGTTTTTATTAGAACGCTCATATATCCTAAATTTCCTATCCTGTACAGTTCTCAAGTAGAATATACCAAATACATTAAAACAATACCAGTGTAGTCTTGTGCATGTGTACTTTGTTGTGATTTCCTGTCTCCATATTTTTTTTCTTCCTGTTTTTTAGACTCTGGTGCAGTTTTATTTTTAGGAGTGGTTTGCTGTTGGCTCCTTCCTAGGACAAAGAGAAAGTGACTGGCCCAAGGTCACCCAGCTGGCTTTGTGCCTAATACAGTACTAGAAATCATGGTCTCCTGCTTTTTAGCATGATGCCTTAATCACTACACCAGAATGACTCTCATTATCCTGATTCAAGCAAAGAGATTGCTGGTGGATATTACTTGATATAGGCAGAATAACTCCATGGAAGGGATCCTCAAGTCAATAACTTACAATTATTGTAGAGATTCTTTTGGAATATAGGTTGTAATCTGGACCCATCACATAGGTAAAAAGAAAATAGCTTCTTCCATACTAATGGAGCTACTAATCCTCGTAGCTGGAATTCATAGAGACCTCGCTGACTGGCACGTAACCAGGATATGCCGTAATAAAACAGAAGTCCCTCCCAGTGGCCAATCCCAACACAGATATGGCCAGGTAACATAAACTGCATTACCCAGAAGGCTATCCCTTAAGGCAGTGGTGGCGAACCTATGGCACGGGTGCCAGAGGCGGCACTC
>NW_015386454.1:566728-574033 GCF_001527695.2 Protobothrops mucrosquamatus | reverse complement strand
TTTCAACTTCTGGCGGAAAAAAAAAAGATCTTGCAAAGTTGGAATTGATTGATTGAACTTTTTAGTCCCACCCAGTCTGCTGTTACCACCGCAGCCACGCCCACCCAATGGGCCACGCCCACCCGGCACCCGACGATGCATAAGTGGGTTTTGGGTTGCAGTTTGGGCACTCGGTCTCTAAAAGGTTCGCCATCACTGCCTTAAGGGAATAGTTCTTAATTCCTAAGCTAGCTATATACTCTGACCAGATAGCTATATACTCTGACCAGCACACTCCCTGTCTGGAATTTTACAATTTCTACTATTAACTAACTATTAACTAAAATAAGCAAAGGCATAGCATCAAAACAATACAATTATGAGGTAGACACAAAACATGCATAACTTGTGGTTCAATCTTCAAGTTCGGTCTTCCTCAGCAGCAGTACCAAGTCGGTGATCGGTCTGGTGTAAAGCCTTTTAATGAGAGTCTGTGAGTCATGACATGACTCATGTGGCTTCACGATCTGGACTTCAACTTGGCAAACTAGTCCATCAGAGCTGGGTAGAACTTGGTGCACAAGCCCTATAGGCCACGAGTTCTGATGTGCATCCTTGTCTCTCAACAAGACAAGGTCTCCTTCTTCTAGGTTAGGCTCTTTGGTCTTCCATTTGTGGTGATCCTGTTGGGTAGACAACTATTCTTGCTTCCAGCGGTTCCAGAAGGTGTTGGCGAGCAATTGAAGTTGTCTCCATTGTTGTTTATACATGTCTTTGGGAACAAAATTTCCCAATAGTGCTGGCCAGTTGCCTGTCTTCTGGGTTAGCAAGGTGGTCGGGGTGAGAATAGTTGGATTTTCAGGATCCGAGGAAACTGGAAACAAAGGTCGAGCATTGATGATGGCTACCACTTCTGCCATGAGGGTGGTGAGAATCTCATGCGTCAGCATGGGTGTCTTTGTCAACATGGAATTCAGGATTTTGCGGGCTATGCCAATCATGCATTCCCATGCTCCTCCCATGTGGGATGCATGGGGAGGATTGAACATACACAGTTTTGGGCTTTTAGGTATTTGTCAGTTGCTGAATCAAGGCGAATCAAGGCCTTTGTCAATCTGTAATTCCTTGCAGGCTCCTACAAAGTTAGTCCCGCGGTCAGATCTAAATGCCTTAACTGGGCCTCTATAGGCTTGGAACCTTCTTAGAGCGTTGATGAAGCAGGAGGTGTCCATGGATTCGATGACTTCGATGTGAATGGCTCGAATGCTAAGACATGTGAATAGGATGGCCCAACGTTTGCTGTTGACTTGACCATCTCTGGTCTGATGAGCAGTCATGGACCAAGGGCCAAAGATGTCTAGGCCTACATTGGTGAATGGCAGTCCGGGACTAAGGTGCTCGGGTGGCACGTCAGCCATCAACTGGTGCTGTGTCGTACCCCGTTGTTTGCGACAATGCAGGCACCTGTAGAAGACAGTAGTGATGCACCTTTTGGCTCCCATGATCCAAAATCCAGCAGCTCTGATGGCATTTTCTGTGAAGTGCCAGCCTTGATGGTGAACAGTTTCGTGGTAGTGTTGGACCAGCAGGCACGTTGCATGTTGACGAGCGGGAAGGATGATAGGGTGCTTGATGTTTGGGGCTATTTTAGGCTTATTTGGACACCCCCCCCCACTTGAAGTAAGTTATGGCTATCAAGGAATGGGTTCAACTTCAGCAATGAACTAGACCCCGGGATGAGCTTCTTAGCTTTTAGACACTCAAATACGGTGGGGTATGCATCTTGTTGCACACTTTGTAGAATCCCTCTCTCAGCTTGGAGATAGCTGTCTGAGAAGCTTATCTCATGATGCAGAAAATGAACAATCACTACTATGCCCAGTACGAGAAGTCTCCATCTGGAGAAGCATTCGAAGCGAGCCGGTCCTAGGGGTTGGTTAGAGGGCAGTTTCTCTGTCTCTTTGACCATTGTCGATGAGCAGATGGTCTGGACAGTCATTTTCTTGTCCTGTCTGAGCAATTTGCTGGGTGCCTGAGATTGAACGTCGGCATCTTGATCTGGGTCTAGAAGCGCATAGTGTTCTGGTTTCTGTGACATCAGGCTGTCTGGACGAGCCAAGAACTCAGGACCCTTTAGCCAGATTGATACTGCCAACTGTGATGCAGGAATGGACCGTGTGGCCTGGTCCGCTGGATTTTGATCTGTTGGCACATACCACCACTGCTCAGGATTTGAAGACCTTCTGATCCTTTCCAGTCTATTGCTTACATAGACATAGAAGCGCCTGCTTTGGTTGTGAATGTAGCCCAACACCACCTTGCTGTCCCTGTAGAAGGTGATGAATTGCAGCTCAAGGTCTAACATTTTTGTTATCAGGTCTGCAAGTTCTACAGCCAACATAGCACCGCAGAGTTCCAACCTTGGTACGGTATGACCTTGTTGTGGTGCTAGTTTTGCCTTTACCATGATGAAACCGACGTAAATGTGGCTCTTCCCACCGTAGACTCTGATGTATTCTACAGCTGCTATTGCCTTCGTTGAAGCATCTGAGAACATATGCAACTCTTTCTTCGTTGCGGCAGCGGGTGAAATGGGAATGTACATGCGCTGTACATGGACGCTTTGGAGACAACTTAGGAATCTACGCCACATCTCCCAGTCTTGCTTCTGTTCTGGCAAAAGCGGCTCGTCCCAGTCTGCCGTGCTTTGGGAGAGTGCACACAGAAGGAGCCTCTTTTGGACTCTTATAGGTGCAGCAAACCCTAGAGGGTCGAACAGGCTATTTACTGTTGACAAAACTCCCCTTCTTGTGAAGACGGTGTTCTGTGCCAGAGCTCTAAAGGTGAAGACGTCCTTCTTCAAGTCCCAACACAGATCGAGACTGCGTTGGATAAGAAGGGCATCTGTGCCAAAATCGAGGTCCTGTAGACCAGTGATTCTCAACCTTTTTAATGCCACAACCCCCAACCGGTCGTAAGTCGAGGACTAAACTGGTTGTAAGTCGAGGACTAAACTGGTTGTAAGTCGAGGACTAAACCGGTCGTAAGTCGAGGACTACCCAACCGGTCGTAAGTCGAGGACTTTCCCTGCCCGGGAGCGCCGCACATGCGTGGTTCCGCCCCCTGCGCCAGCCGAGGCGTAGCTGGCAAGCGGCAGAGACGGAGCAGGCCGACCACCAGCTGGCCCAGCCCAAGGGAGGTAAGGCACCCGCTGGAAAAGGGGAAAAATATGGCGGACAGCCTTGCTTGGCGACCCCCGTGAAATGGTCGATCGACCCCAAATGGGGTCGCGACCCATAGGTTGAGAACCGCTGCTGTAGACCCTTAGCATGGTCTTCAGGATTGAAGGCTTCCAACACTACTTCACTGCTGGATGCAATTTTGTGCAGCCTAAGGTTGGCTGCCACTAACATCTGGCGTGTTCTTTTTAATAGATCTATGACTTCTGCTGGAGTGGGTACAGATTTTAGGCCATCATCAACATAGAAATCCCGTTCTATGAAGCATCTGGCGTCTGCACCGTATTTGGCTTTGCCTACACGAGCGGTGTGTTGCAGGCCGTAGTTAGCGATTGAAGGGGAAGAACCATTCCCAAAGACGTGCACTCGCATTCTGTATTCTGTTATTTGCTGGCTGTGCTGTTCATCGCTGAACCACAGGAAGCGCAGGTAATTGCGATGATCTTCCCTGACGTAGAATGAATAAAACATCTGCTGGATATCAGCCATGACTGCTACAACTTCCTTTCTGAAGCGGATGAGCACACCGAGCAGACTGTTGGTGAGATCAGGCCGTGTGAGAAGGACTTTGTTCAAAGAGATGCCCTGGAACTGCGCACTGGCATCGAAAACTACTTGTATCTGACCTGGCTTTTGTGAGTGGTTCACTCCAAAGAATGGTAGATACCAGCATTCTTCATCTTTCCTCGGGTGGGGCAGGCTCGGCGTGTCCGCTCTGGATCATCTTATCCATGAACTCCACTAGATGAGCTTTCATCTCAGGCTTCCTGTTCAGGATTCTCCTCAGACTGTTGAGGCGAGAGAGAACTTGCTCATGGTTGTTCGGCAGGCGCTGCCTGGGTATGTGAAAGGGTAGTGGGGCTATCCAACTCCCTGTGACGTCCTTTAGAAATTCCTTATCCATGAGCTGCAGAAATTCTTTGTCCTCTATCGACAAGGCCACATCCTTGTCGTCTTTGCTGGTCTGGAACACTGTCACTCCTAAAACAGGTTTGGTTGTCGAAAGCGTGAAGTGTTCTTGGCATGGTTTCAGGTGGGATGCTCTCCCATGACTAAGAATGGAAGTCGCTGAGACGTTTGCTTGGGTTGGAGCTTGCAGCCGATTGACACAGACTGTTCCTGTGATGACCCATCCAAGTTCCGTCTTAAGAGCAATTGGGGTGCCTGATGGGCCTCTGACCGTTCCCTGACAAATAAAGGCATCAGGGGCATCTACTCCCAACATAAGTAGAATTTCGGCTTCAGGATCTAGGGAAGTGATCTGCCATGTGTGCCAGGTGAGGTATGGTGCTTGCTACCTCTGGTGTTGGAATTTGGCTGCGATCATCTGGTAAGGCATCCCATTCTAGCAATGGCGGCAGTAGGAACTGTGAATTCCCATCTAACAATGCAGAATCCAGTGACTTTCCTCTCCACCGTGCTCTGGGGCACAGCGCACTTTGATATTGTGAAACATGTTTCTTCACTTGGGACATCAAAGAGATCAAAGAGTGCTGATCTAGTTAATGAGCGATTGCTTTGTGTATCTGTTAATACATACATCTTCACAGCTTCTTCTGGGCATCCGTCGGGGTAGACTTTAGCCAAACAGATGTGGTGGTATGAACGAGGGAATGGTGAGTCATCACATACTGACGTGCAATTGACACACGTGGTTGCCTCTGGCTGCACTTTGGAGCTATGCTGAGGCTCCTTGGTCGAAGAAGGAGTAGACGTTGCTTGTTGTAGCTGTTCAGAGTCTGGATGTAGGGCTCCTGGGTGGTTGTCACTCTTGCATAGGTGACACTTCACCTTAGTTGTAGCAGAACTTGTACTTCCTGATCAAAGCTTTCCTTTTGTCCAAGGACTTCTTTCCAAATTATCTGCAGTTGTTCAGAGAATGTGAGGACTTATGGAACAGGCAGATCAGGTATTTCTGTATTTGCAGAGGTTTAGGTTGAGCTTTCTTTGACAGTTGCTCATTTGAATTCTTCGTGGGCAAGGTAGTGACCTTTGTTTTATGCATGGATACAAGGGTTTTTCCCTTTGTTGTTTGGAATGGATCCTTGGTTGCGCAAGAGTTCTGACTGGTCCTTTTGGCAGCTGGAAATCATTTTTCTCTGATGCTGAGGTGTCGAGGGTTATTGCACAGTCTCATTTGGTGGGCAACAAATTCTACAAGAACAGCAAAGGGGAGGGTCTTTGCCTCTGTTCCTTGCCTGGTAAGCATCAGATACCTTGATCCATTTTTCACTTAACTGCTGTGGTAGTTTTTGAATGATAGGCTTTTGTGTCCTGAACTGGTCAAGACAGACAAGTCCCAGCAAGGTGGGATCTTTTTGTGCCGTCTGCAGCTGTGTAAGGAGGGCAGAGAATTTCCACAGCTTGCGAAGTTCACTGATACTGATGTCAGGGAATTCATTGATACGCTCCAAGAACGAGGACTCTGTCAATGTAGATGCGCCATACTGCTGATCGAACATATCCCACGCTTGCTCAAGGACAGTGTCTGGGATGAGTAGATGTCCTTCATTACGTCTGTAGATTCTGGTCCCAGCAATGCTATCATATGCCCGTGCTCTTTGGCTGGCTGCAACCCTTTGTCATGAATGGTATTCTTGAAGATATGCTTCCATAATAAATACTCCTTCCCTGGGTTGTCAGAGAATTTCTGCACACCCCTGGATGCCAAATCCAACCTTCTTCTCCAGGATGTTGGAGGATATATTGGTGCTGTATAGAGGGTGTAGTCAGGCAGAGGTAGTACGGTGTTGGAGTCATTAGGAACACGATTAGTGGCTTTTCGTTGATCCTCATAGGCATTGCTCCCAAGAGCAGGGGCATGTGCTAAAGACGGCTGGTAATCCAATTACCCTTTGTTTCTTGGTTCGTTGGGGTAAGCTTTGCAGATCTGAAGGGAAGGTCTCGTGATCCGGATGGTGCGAGGTTGGCTTTCTGACTGGTTTGCACATCTGGTGGTTGAGATTCTCCTTCCTGTCCACTTGGTTTTGGAAGATTTGTGGTCAACCGCATTGCTCCTTCCTGCTCATGTCATAGCACGTTCTGGTTGTCCACGTAGGCCTTGATGTGGCTATTTCTTCCTATTTCTAGCCCTTCCAAATTGTGCACGGAGGTAGCGCCTTCAACCTCCCCCTGTAAGGCTGCAGCTCTTGCTGTTATCTCTGCTGCCTCCCGCTCACACTGTAAAAACTCAAGCCTGGCCTGAGCCTTAGTCTCTGCTGCCTCCCGTTCGTGCAGTAGAAAACTCAAGCCTGGACTGAGCTTTGGCCATTTCTTCTTTGCGCAGTTGTTCTGCTTCTGCCGCACATAGAGCTGCTTCTGCTGCATGCAGAGCTGCTTTGGCCTCCAGTTTGGCCATTTCTTCCTTTTGCAGCTGTTCTGCTTCTGCCGCATGTAGAGCTGCTTTGGCCATTTCTTCCCTTTGCAGTTGCTCTGCTTTCACCACACGTAAAGCTGCTGCAACTGCCACTGCTTTGGCTCGTGCTTGTGACATTGAGTGGCCAGGTTCTGTGCCTGGAGACTCAGGGCGAATGGCTACGACGAGAAGATACTTTAGAGCAGTGGTTCTCAACCTTCCTAATGCCGCGACCCTTTAATACAGTTCCTCATGTTGTGGTGACCCCCAATCATAAAATTATTTCCATTGCTACTTCATAACTGTAATTTTGCTACTGTTATGAATCGTAATGTAAATATCTGATATGCAGGATGTATTTTCATTGTTACGAATTGAACATAATTAAAGCATAGTGATTAATCACAAAAACAATATAGCAATGCTCGCTGGAGAAGCTTACTCTTCCTTGCTCAAAAATGTTGGGAGGGAGGGAAGGGGAAAGAAGGAAGGAAGATTGAAGGGGAAAGGAAGGAGATGGAGAAGGAAGGAGATTGAAGGGGAAAGGAAGGAAGGAAGGAAGATTGAAGGGGAAAGGAAGGAGATGGAGAGGAAGGAGATTGAATGGGAAAGGAAGGAAGGAAGGAAGGAAAGGGAAAGGAAGGAGACGGAGAAGGAATGAAATTGAAGGGGAAAGGAAGAAAGGAAGATTGAAGGGGAAAGGAAGGAGATGGAGAAGGAAGGAGATTGAAG